>NW_007771581.1:2437-3434 GCF_000696425.1 Galeopterus variegatus | reverse complement strand
GTCTTAAGCATGACTTGTCTGAAAGTCACACTCTCAGAGGTCTTTGGTTCTTACCCAGACACGCTGGGTGAAAGAAAAGACTCTGGGATCTATTTCCTCATCAAACATGTAATCTGGCACCTTTTCTTAATGGGGACTTCCAGGAGCAAAGCCACTGGCAGCAGGGGTAGGGTGGCCTCTTCCACAGGTGACTCATCCTGTTTGGTCTTGTTCCAAGTACTTCTGGAATGAAGGTCAAGCCACTGCTTCATCACTGAGATCACCCACATGACTGAGATGTACAAATGAAATACTGTACCCATGGGCAAACAAAACAAAACAAAACAAAAGACACCCAACAAGCTAACACATGTCAGGGGTTAACTTTCAAACAGTGGAGCCCCTAAGCTCTTTCAACAAAGCACTAAAGATAAATCAATCAATCAAACAATCAATCCCTGGGTCATTTCATCAACTATGTGGAGAAAAATTCTGTGCACCTTGTTCTTGCATTGTGGACATGAAACAACGGGATAACTAATTCTTTTCAGAACTTTTCCAGTGGTGCTTCTGCCTTGTATCAATGCTAACTTCACACAAAAGCTCTATAAGACTAATAAAATATTTCTTTTTCAATAAATGTTTCAGCAGCTAGTACAAAACATTCTCTTCAAAGTTACGTTTTGAATATAGTTTTTGATGGCATTCTTATCTTCTTAATTTGGTTGATAGCAATATAAAATTGTTGAATTTTAAAATTTGAATTGAATAGAAACTTTCAGGAATAATAAATTAATCTTTTCTCTTGAAATTGCTGTGAAATTTTATGAAAGTATGTGAACTCTCTAGAGTAACTAAATAGCTAATTTTTTAATAAAAACTTCTAAGCCAATGTTTATGTTATTCAAAGCCAAGGAAAGACATTATTAATAAGTTATTAAAAGATAAGTGTTTGAATTGGGCTCTTTTAGTCATAAGGAATAGAAACTGGCCCAAAGGAGTTATTTAAGTGAAAGAA
>NW_007771581.1:0-845 GCF_000696425.1 Galeopterus variegatus | reverse complement strand
TGATTGGTCAGGCCACAGGAGTCACAGATTGCTGTCTGGTATATGCATGAACCATGTTGTCGGTCATGTGTTTCTCCCACATCCAGTCAGCTGTGGCCAAGAAGTAGGATGGCTTACATTTCACAGAGGGTGTTTAGACAGAAATGGCTGTAGGCACAGGTTCCTTAAACATATTTAACATTTTAAGGATCTAGTCTCTACTAAAAACTGTTAGGTTTTCATTTGTTCACTCATTAATCAAATATCTGTCGAGAAACTATCATGCTCCAGGTACCATCCTAGATGCTTCTGCATAAGTAATCTATTGTGATATTCTAACATCAGGCTTGATTTTTCCCCCTAGGCTCTGCATATATCGTCATGGCCTCCAGATTTTATGAAGACTCACATTTCTCCACACTGCCAAATCATTCTCAAAAATATTGTAGAAATATTTTTCTGCATTTTGAGAAAGAAGTTAAGCACANGAAAGAAGTCCCACAGGAATCCAGATGAAACTGAGCCCAAAGCTACAGGATTGAATCAGCCCTTCAAAACTGACAAATCCTCTCTCAAGATGTTTCTTTTTCAAGGACCATGTATTTCTGGACTTTGTTTCTTAATCTGCTTTTATTCTAGTCTTCTCTCTACCTCAGCTGGCTTCTTCTGCTTATTCATTCATTATTCACAGGGTCCAGATGGCTGACCTTGCCCTGATTTTGCAATGGTCTCAGGCTCCAGTGTGAGCAGTTCATTGGTCTCAACCCTTGGAGTCTCTTATAATTAATTTCTAAGAGGGAAAATCTGATTGGTCAGGCCACAGGAGTCACAGATTGCTGTCTGGTATATGCATGAACCATGTTGTC
>NW_007771580.1:0-5250 GCF_000696425.1 Galeopterus variegatus | reverse complement strand
GTAGATTGGTTGATTATGGGAGAGGATGACACTGGGTACTGTCTATTCCACCATTTTGGTTAGAAGTCCCTTTCCACCTTATATATATTTAAGCATTAAATTCAACATCACTATGAATTCAAACACATTAGAATGCCCCCAAATTGTAAAATGGAAAGTAATTTCTTCAATATGTTCTATCAGATATGAAGTTTCAACTAATAAAAAAATTAGTCATATGCATTTATAGGCTCATACAGTTTATTTATTTAAGAAAAAAATTTTTTTTTTCCTTTTTGTCTTTTTTTGTGACCGGCAACGGATCGCAACCCTCAGTGTCGCGCCCATACTGGACCGGGACCGGCAACGGGATCGCAACCCTCGGTGTTGCGCCCGCACCTCGCTCAGCCAGTGAGCGGATGGTCTGTATGTGGGATCCGAACCCTCGGCGGGAGCAGCGCTGTGCTCCCAAGCGGTGCACTGTAGCAGTGCGCCACCAGGCCGGCCCTTAAGAAAAATTTTTACTGAAACATAATTGTGCATATTTATGGGTACCACATTGAATATCAATACCCGTGTGCATATGTGATGCTCAAATCAGAATAATTAGTATATTTAACATTATACAATGTAATCATTTTTTGTGGCCCTTTACCAAAGTAACTCACACCTGGTGGTAGCTCTTCCATTGCTTGGCATTCTTCAGTCTTAGAGTTTTCAAAACATACACAAGCCACAGGAGAGATTTGGAGCCATATAACCTTCTTGGCTGTTATAATATACTTGGGAAATCTATAGCCTTCCGAAATCGTCTCCTTATCAAGGGGTGAGATGCTCATCTTAAGCTCAAGGAATATTTCAACCATATTATTTTGAAAATTTCTATTGTTTTATATGTCAATCATATAAGAGTATATATGTATATATGTGTGCCTATAAAAGAGTAGTACTAAACAAAGACCCACAAAGCTGAAGGAATAGAGCATGTGTTTTTTTTTTCCCTTCATATCCTGAGGAAACCCATCTTCTTAATTTTATTTAATTGTTCTCTTGCTTTTCCTTATAATTTTAGCACATACACACAGGTACTTAATTAGCATTTGTTTAGTTTTGCTTGTTTTTAACTTTATGTAAGTGAAATAATAATGACCTCAGTCTCTTTTTTTCTCGACAATGTATTTTCAAGATCCATCAGTCTTTATTAGTGTGGGTGTGTGTCCCCATGTTTCATTCATTTATATCAGTGTACAACATTCCATTGAATGAATACACTACAATTTAATTATCCTTTCTATTGCTATGTATAGATCCTATTATGAACAATTCTGCTACAAGCATTCTTTTACATGTCTTCTGAAGCATAGGTGCAAGAGTTTGTAGGGCAAACATTCCCAACATCAATATGAGCCTGCATCCTGTGGCATCAGGAGTGGGTTACATATATGCAAGAATATTCATCCCTTCAGTCTTGGTGGCAGGTGGGAAGTGCCTGGGCAGTGGGAGCTCAATAATTGATTATTGATTGCTGAATAATTAATTGCTCTAGCCATAAGCAGCTCCTCTATTTACTCCTCCACTGACTCCTACCATCCCTAATACTGGAATGGCTGTGCTGGTCATTGGTCATGTGTTTGATTTTACCAGGCAATTGAGTTTTCCACTCCCAGCAGGAGTTTATGAGAATCCCCATTGCTTCATAAACTTAGCAACACTTAATATTGATGAAATTTTAGCCTTTGTCAGTTTGGTAGGTATGAAATTATATTTCTTTGTGATTATAATTTACATTTTCCTAATCAATAAGGTTGAGAATTTTTTCACATGTTTCTCAGTCACCATTATTTCTTCTTTGTGAACATCACATGGTGGTATTTTAGAAAATGTATTTAGGTGCATTTCTTCTGTTTTATTTTGTTCTCTCTATTTGTTCTCTTCATTTTGTACTTTTTATTTGCCCCTTTCTCATCTTTTTTTGAAGTTGATTGGTGCGTTTCCCCCTCTTGTTCCACTTTTCCTTTCTGCTTGTCTGGCATTTTACTTCTCATAAATGGTTAATCTATAGATATTAATATACCCATTTAACTTAAAATATCTTTACTCTCTTCCCATCCCATACAGAAATGGTAGATTTCCTCAACTACTAGAGTTCTCTCTTATTTTTTTTAACCTAATGAATTAGACACAATTATTTTGTTTTATTGTGTCATTGTTTACCTACATGTTTACCATTATTTTATTTGTTTAAGTTTATATGTATGAATACTTTTTTAAAAGTTTTTTTTTGCTTGCCATTAAATCTAGCATCACAAACCTGTCGGATGGGTCAGTTGACAGAAAACTTCAAATGATAGTATATTTTTTTCTTCCCTCTCAACCATACCTTCTCAGCACTTTGCAGTTGCCATTCCTCTGTTTTCTGGCTGCCACTGTCACTAAACGTTTGTCCAGTTGTCTTTCCTTTGAAAGTAGTTTGTTTACACTCTCTGCTTCTAAAGATTTCTTTCCTTTGTTGTTCTGTTGTTTTATTACGAGGTGTGCAAGTGTCGTTTTGTTTTTGTTTATTCTACTTGGCTTTTTGTTGGGTTTTCTAAATCTGAAAATCAGTGTCTTCCAGGAATTCTGAAAACAAAACAAAAAACTCTACCATGATCTCTTCAAACACTGTCTTCCATCGTTTCTTTATAAAACTCTAAGTAAAACTTTATAAATCTCTAAATTAGGCATATGGGAGTCATTCAATTGTCACTATCCTTGTTATTTTCCTCTTTTTCATATTTGTCGCCTCTTTCTGTCTCATCGCTGCATCCTGCCTGGGTCTTTTTTTTCCCTCCTGATTTATCTTCTGGATTATTGGTTCACTTTTCACCCGAGTCTCTTCTTTTCTTTTATGAACCATTGAGTTTCCAATTTCAATTAGTATTATGTTTTTTCATTTTTAGAATGCCTACTTGTTATTTTCTAAATCAGCTTGTTCAATTTTAGTGATTTTTGGTTTCTTCAGTACATTTCTCTAAACATATGGAAATGGAAGCTCATTCTCATTCTCTACTCTGTACATGATACAGTATAAGCAGTCTTTGAGGGTCTGAATATGTAGTCTGTTTCTTCTGATTGCATGTTTTCTCATGTTTAATGACTTTCCTGATGTTGAGCTCATTTGTCTTGGTATTTTATTGTGAAAATTTTTTGAAGCCTGGGTTTAAACTGCATTCTTTTAAAAATGGTTATTTGCTTTTACCAGGTGCTTTAGGGCACTACTTTCTTGGGACCACTTTACTCTAAATTTTTGGCCTTTTTCGGAGATGGGGGAAGGGGGCAGGGCAGTGCAGATAATGTGAATTGAGGTCCAAAGCTCATGTGAGTGAGGTCTTATCATCAGAAATTCCTAGAGAATTATTTTTTTTTTTCCCTCTTCACCCAGAGCCAGAGCCATGGTAGGCCTGTGGCCTCACAATCTCTCTTTGTCTGTCACTCTCTGGGGCAATTTTTAAATTCTAGTTTATGCTCTAAGACTATTACCCTTCCAGCACCCAGATTTTTTGAGGGGGGTTCTCAGATCTGACCTTCCTTCATTCTCTGGGTCCCAGAGTTTGTCTGTCAGTTGCATGCAGCTCATTAAAACCCAGGCTCTAGGGTGTCAGAAATTGCCAAATACTCCCCAAAGACAAAGGCAAAGGTAGGCTCCAGAACGCATAAAACAGTAAATTCAACATTTCTGTTGCTTTCGGCCAGATTGGAATTTCATTACTTTCCCATCAGCTCAGCCATGCATTAAAAAATATCTTTTATATTTATGCTTTTTAGAATTTATTGTTGTATTGTGCTGTGATTGTTACTATGAACACATTTCTGGAAACAGCAGTCCCCTTATGTCTTTTACAAATAGGTTTTAACCATCACAGGTACTTATAATGGGATGCAAATTTCTCTATCCATCTCTCTCCTCTTCAGCCTTTATGTTGTCCCCTAAACTAAGGTGAAATACCTACATACAAAAGAGTGAATTCATGTAGTTTCAATTTTTTCATGGAGCTTAAAGAAATTTTCTCCAGTGAGAGAAAATTTTGCTCTGTTTTGCTAAGTCATCTTCTCCAGTTTCCCCTAATCTGAAAGTTAAGTGGCTTTTTGAGGACATGACCATTGCAGAGTGACCAGCTTTATCTTTGGGATTCCTTCTCCTCTGTAAGGAATTGTAAAGGAAACTCACTGCACCTGAGACCACATTCCAAAGTGTGGACTGGTCTGGCAACATGAGAGGATTTTGAGAACCTATGGACTTTTACCAGTCTACCACAACTTCCCAGGGGTGGTTATATGGCTTCAAAACCCTCCTGCAGTTTGTGTGCATTATTGGGAGCTCTCAAATTCAAAAACGCAAGAGGATTGACTTGTGTAAAATCCCGGAAAGATGTGTTTGGTGCCTTCTGGTTCTGCATGTGTGCAAGTGATTGACATGTGTTCTTAAGCCGTTTCTCACACTGGAAGCAGTGGCGGTGCGAGGAATGGAGCTCACTGCTATTTCACAAAAAGTGCTAGTGACGTGACTGGCTTCTGCAGTGCAAACACTAGTGGTAATAGTACAGCTTGGCAGAAAAAGTTTTTAGGTCTATTTCACATTTTTTAATGTGTAATTTATAATTGCATATGTGTGTGCTATTAATGATTTTCTTTTCACAGTTACCTATTTTTAAACAAATATTTCATATTACCTTGAATGATGTGTTTACATGTGCTTCTGGTAGGGGCACAAAGCTCTTTAAAGCTAGGAAAATTCCTTACTACTTAGAAAATATCCTTTAACCACATTTGGGGGTAAATGTTGGGTTATAATACACCAATCATAGACGACCTTTTTATAGCAAACACATTCCAGAATTTCACACTCATGGTAGTCAAATAGAAATATGTCTAGCATTAAGATGCAAAATAAAAGGCTAGATAAATATCTGTGGCTATCAATGTAAGAATTTAATTATTATACTATGAAGGAATTGTCAAAGGGGAAAAAATCTAGATGAGATTCAGAAAGAGGAGGGAAATTGATGGATTAGATAGTTGCTTCTTTAGAAAGAAGCCTGAGGTGTAATAATATTGTGTAGATTATCAGAAGTAAGCTTGGTAACAGTTTTAGTGGGATTTGAGAAAATATCTGAGTTTGGGATAAATCTTTTCAGTTTGTAACAAAAATTTGAAAAATTTGCCGGGAGAGTTTAATAAATGATTTACATCTTTAGCCAGGTATTTAGGATGTGTCATTCCAAATGTATTGCC
>NW_007771579.1:3794-5250 GCF_000696425.1 Galeopterus variegatus | reverse complement strand
CAGTGCATGAGACTTTTCCAACCCACTGCAGTGGCACATAGACGAAGGAAGACATGCTCAGATGGCAACGTGTGCAACCTACTAACGCAGCTTCTAAGGTTTTTCCTTCTAAGAAAACACACTCCTGGGCAGAATTCATTCACTAATTAAACTGATACTTATTGAGTACCCTTTATTTATATTTACAAAAAACTAATTATTTATGTGATGACTGTCATAATAGGGAAGTTGAGCCCCACGGAAGCACTTAACTTCACAGGGAGCTCACCTGGCCAAGGCTTCAGGGAGAGCTTCCCAGAGGAAACAAAGCTAAAGCTGGGATCATAAGGGTTAGGAGGAGTCAGCAGGGGGAAAACTCTGGGGCGAGAGCGGAGGCAAAGGTCCTGAGGTGGCAGAGAGCCAAACACGAATTTTAAAGAGACTTGAAGAACTGTGTAACTGAAGAATAGAAAGAGAGGGCAGGAACGGAGCACAATGGGATCTGCTGTCCTCGGTGATTTCCCAGCCAACGAGAATCACACTTAATGACACTGGTAGAAGATATCAGACAGATGCCTCAGCTGAGAGTATAAGGAAATCATGCAAAACTTGCAGCCACCCTCAGGGACCTTCAGGCATGTAGTGTAGAGCAAGAGTGTTTAGGCAGTAGTTATGCTCAAACCACAGATTTTTAATGAGTACAGAGATTTTAGGTAAATGTATTAAATCATATTAAAATTCCAGACATGGTAAAATACTCTAGAATTGGTAAAATGTTTAATAAAAAATTTTCTAGGTGTGGAGTCATCTCTACCATGATGTGTAACCTCCAAGCCAAGAAATAAAATTACCACGACAAAACAACTCTGTCCACTTAGAGTTCTTTTCTCTCTTGGAAATCTATTTGAGATAAGAAGTTATTGTACTTAATCATGAGCAGAAGATAAGACATAGAACCATTGTTCAAAATGATTTTTATTTTAGGACATTCTCCAAGAACTGGATCCTCTTCTCACACAGATAACAAAAAGATAAGAAAATCTATGTAGAGGGTGGGACTTTCAAGCAGCGTGACTTGTGACCTTGGCCATGCTCAGAGGGTGGGATCTAATGTACGGGGTCCTTCAGGGAATGAAGGCTAAGTCAACCTTGACACTGACTCTGAGCCAGACCCTTCACCTTGTTCTCTCAGTCACAGAACAGTTTCCGTCTGTTTCAAGGGGGCTTGTCAGATCGAAGCTGCCTCTGAGACCGCCTGCTAGATAGGATGGAAACATTATTATCTGGACTTGTCAAGGTCATCTTGCATGGCTTTCTTGCATCGTCACACTTTGATACTAGTGGTAAGTAGGGATGATAGCGCTGGGAAGGGAAGTGAAGGAGGGAATGAGAGAGCCTAAGAAATAAATGCAAACGAAGCTAGAGTCAGATCTAAGCAACAGAGGGCAAGACTGGGGCAGGGGTCACGGGGCACTTA
>NW_007771579.1:2072-3062 GCF_000696425.1 Galeopterus variegatus | reverse complement strand
CCACCTCCTTCCCCAGGAAGCACGTCTAACTTCCACATTTCTAACAGCTGTTTGGGGACCTTGCTCAGGGTGTTCATTCAATAATAAAGCAACAGCCAGGCAAGACAGCACAGTTTAAAGGAAATAATGCCAAATTACAAGATCTCAGAGTAAAAACACTCTACAACATGAGTCACAACAGTGACTCCATCATCTAGTTCTTCGTGTACTTCTGTAGTCTTATTACTATGACATAGACAAATGCGAGGGGAAATCACGAGCCTCTGAGATCCTAATGCTCTTTTTTAAGTGGCAGCCTGAGAGCCAAAGTACCTGGGTGGGAAGCCCAGTTCTTGGAGTCGGCTGGACCTGAGTTCAAACACCAGATCTGTCGCTTAACCAGCTTTTTTTTTTTTTTTTTTAAAGATGACCGGTAAGGGGATCTTAACCCTTGACTTGGTGTTGTCAGCACCACGCTCCCCCAGTGAGGGAACCGGCCATCCCTATATGGGATCCGAACCCGTGGCCTTGGTATTATTAGCACCACACTCTCCCGAGTGAGCCACGGGCCGGCCCCAGCTGCTTGATTTTAATTCAAGTACATAACTTCTGTGAAGCTTCAGTGTATACGTCTATAAAATGAGGACAATACCCTGGCATATTTGTGATGGTAAAAGAAGATACAAATATAAAGTGCCTAGCAGAATGCCTTGCTTGGAGTCAGCACACCACAAATTGTAGCCAACGGCGGTGGCTAGGGTGGCATGGTCATTTTCATCATCTGCAAGGCTGCAGGATGAGTGTGCTGTTTACCTTTCTCTAACATATAGAAAACCTAGGAGACAGTCATGCCATCAACTCATCAATGTTGTTTAACTCTTCCTCAATTATTAGAACATGAATTTCTGCTCAGGAGCATTCTACCCGTGTCCCTTAAATGCAATGTTTTGTTTTGTTTTGTTTTGTTTTTTTTATCTGCAGGGATATTTAAAAGACCATATCAGGCTCTTC
>NW_007771579.1:458-719 GCF_000696425.1 Galeopterus variegatus | reverse complement strand
GCCACATTAAATAAAAGAAAGCAAGTAAAATTAATTTTAATAATATATTTTATTTAACCTGGTATATTCAAAATATCATCATTTTAACATGTAATCAATAAAAAAATTATTAGTTAGCTATTTTACATTCCTTTTTTCATATTAAATCTTCATTTAATATAAAATTTAAAAGTGCATTTTAAATTTACAGCACATCTCACTTGGGACTAGCCAAATTTCATATGCTCAACAGCCAGTGTGGCTAATGGTTACAATATTGGA
>NW_007771579.1:0-296 GCF_000696425.1 Galeopterus variegatus | reverse complement strand
ACAGCATTTTAGATGGGTAACAGGTTGGTATAACACACACACACAGACACACACACCTGTTATATGCTCTCAATATATAGGCAACGATCAGAACTTAGTTTAAGCCACGTAGCAATACAGAGCCCAGGTGAAAGAAAGCAGCAAATCTTGCTTGCTTTACTGCTGCTCAGTCTTACACCACCATTCCAGAAGAATTTTCTGTAATAATCTAAGCACCTTCGTCTAAACGATGTTCACAAACATCAGATGCTCTTGGTCCTTTAACCAAACTTGGCAGTACTCTAGGCCATGGGGAG
>NW_007771578.1:4907-5252 GCF_000696425.1 Galeopterus variegatus | reverse complement strand
CACTTGTGCACGGTGGGTCCCAATATAAAATGCATTTCTTACTGTGAGATGTAGTGAAAGAAAGAAGCTTGAAAGCTACTGCTTTATTCAAATTTGTAGCTGGTGCACGACAGGCCCTCAGATAATTGCTGAGAATAAATCGTATCTGTCATAGGCCTAGATGCGTTATGAGCGGTTTTCAGTGATGTCATTTCCATCCTCCTAGAACTATACCAGATTACTAGATCCTGATCAGACTTAACTTAAAAAATTTATCATTTCTCTTGGAATTTCTAAATTTGTACTTCTGGGGGTTTGAAGTGGGGGCTATGAGTTTTATTTTGTTTAGATCAGGTAAAGAAAACT
>NW_007771578.1:2502-3033 GCF_000696425.1 Galeopterus variegatus | reverse complement strand
GCAGGATGCTCTTTTCAAAAAATCATACTAGATGTGCAGTTTTATTCTTTTGTCAAAAACAATTTTTAAATAAATGCACAGAATTTAAAAAAATCATATCTTGAAAAAATTTACTTTAGATGTATTATTTTAAATTATTACAGTCTTTTAACAAAGCTCTTTTTAAAAAGCGCACATATACATGGTTTCCAGTCTTATATGAGAGTATCTGACTGAAGTATCCAGAAAGTCCCACAGGGTCGACCATGCAGAGATTCTGCTTCCTATGACGATTCTATTTCTCATTCTACATTTATAAATTGGCACTAATTAGGAAGTGGTTGCCCAAGTGGCTTGACTCTAGGCAGAGAAAAGGCTGGTTTGTGTGGCGGGAGGACTCTAGCTGTGACAATGACAGTTATAGGGTCCTTTGTTGGAAATGTACTAATTGGCATCCGGCTTTATGCATTCAGCATGAGGGCTGGGCTACCATGGGTCTGTCTGAAGGGATGGCTCTGTCCTCGGCACGCCAACAAAGCCAGGCCTCCAATC
>NW_007771578.1:0-284 GCF_000696425.1 Galeopterus variegatus | reverse complement strand
GCTCTTCTGAGCTGATCTCACTGTTGCTGGGTCCTCGTGCTTACTCGAAGCTGCCGCAGATCAAGTTCTGCACCAAGAACTAGAGGCTTCCAGGTGGTTGAACTGATTTACATACTTTATAGACTGAGGTCACCAAGTCATGATACCCTTGAACCATGTGAACTCTGCTTTTCTTTAAAAGCATTCATTTCTAACACGGGGCAGTAGCCATGCTTTCAGGAGACAGAGGGGTCAAACTGCTCTGCTTTGCCGCCACTCTGTGAATTGGTCGAAGCACTGCATCC
>NW_007771577.1:3875-5252 GCF_000696425.1 Galeopterus variegatus | reverse complement strand
AATGTCCAATAGCAATATTTCTCAACCCATAATCTACAGGAGCAGCAGCCGTATCCTGGCCTGGGCAGACATGGAGCTTAGGAATTCCTGGCATCCATTCCCACATTTCCAGTAATGTTTATAGATTCAACCTTTTGGAACAGAGCACATTTTTAAAAGCCAATGAAATAAAGTGCCATTATTTTTCTTCTTGGAATTTCAAGACATAAATTTCACATCTGCAGAACAAAGAGGTGATATTTGAAAGCTTAATCCCAGTTCTTCCTGGCACAGACTAGGCACACCCCCCCAAGGAGGCACGGGAGCTGCAGAGACATTCACAAAAGGTGGCAGAGAACACGGGATTTGCTAATCCAAGAACTGGGTGTGAGTCCCAGTTCATTTGTTCATTCCTTTGGTTTCATTCATCAAATCGTTACGGAATCATATGCCTTCTATGTGCTGCCTCATGCTTGTCACTTAATCTTTCTACACCTTGGCATCTCGCCTGTATAATAGGAGTAATAATAATATAATTTCAAAATCAATTCCTCAGGGTTTTCTTGAAGATTAAGTAAGGGCTTTGTACAGGATGCTATAAAGCACAATGCAACTTGGAAGTTGTTTCGTATTTGTTTTATTATCATTGTTCATCTCCTTTGGTCTTGCAGGGAACTTTTAATATTCTACTGGGATTGAAAGGTGGGTGTCCCCTGGCTCAGTGGCTTTCTTCTTAAAATCGCAAATCTCTGGCCTACCTAGAACTCTGGACTCCATAAGGCTCTACACTTGAGACATTGCTGGACATAATGGGGAGAACTGGCAGCCCAGGGAAGCCAAGACTAGTGGACAAGACAGAGAGAAACCTTTCCCCTAACACGTACACACAATAGCTGCACCTGTTCTCTGTGGACACAGAGCACCAGCAGAACAGAGATTTGTGCAGTAATATTGCAACAGTCACTAGACACTAGAGCTTCATTTGTACAATTTAACTAAAAGTCACAAAGTCCTTCTCACTTTTTACTATTCCACAACCTCTTCCTGACTAAATATCTTTGCTCCGATCACTGTAACAACTCACCTCCCATGGAAAATGATGCACATTACCAAGGCAGAGGGAATGAACTAGCCCTCAATTTAGAGAGGGTTGTTGTCATTTGGGTTTTGTTTTCCTGTGGGCTTTTGGCATCTCATGAGATTCCACAGATGTCCACAAGGGCTCAAATGTCAGTTGGCATCTGAACATCTTGGAGCAAAGGCACCACTTGGCCTTCCCCGGTCACAGCACAGGGCTTCTCTTGCAGTGCGAGTTTTTTTTTTTTTTTCCTTTTTGTCCGGCAACGGGATCGCAACCCTCAGTGTTGCGCCCGCACCGCGCTCAGCCAGTGAGCAGGA
>NW_007771577.1:0-3256 GCF_000696425.1 Galeopterus variegatus | reverse complement strand
CCGGCCCTGCAGTGCGAGCTTTCACAGTGCAAACTGGATGTGATGTGCTTACATCACACAACGCCAGAGGCACCAGAATTACCTAACTTCTGCAGAGCCGCTACAAAACAAATGTCGGCCAGGGGTTTTAGCAAGAGTGAATGTGGGTTGCCATGAGGGTAGTGTGGGGACAGTGGTGTGCTGGTCAACAATGGGCACTCTAGGGGTAAAAAAGCCTGAATTGTAACATTTGCCAGTTTCTGTAGTGCAATGCTCTCACCATGGGCAATTTCAAGCTGCCAGTGTGACTACCACTGAACACAGAGTTGGGAAAAGATCAGCAGTCACTCACCATTATATAGAACGAGTATTTCTACCCTACATCAGCAGTACTCATCAATAACTTCAAGAGTATAGCTAGAAGTAAAATAATGACAAAGGGATGAATTCTGAGTATTTATCAACCTTTGCTTTTAATAGAACATATTCAATTGTGAGTGTATCTGATTTAGTTTTTAATAATGGCTATGTTTAACAACTGGTGCACAAAATTCCTGAACATTTTAACACCCAGCTGGGCTGAGCCAGTTCCAGCACAACAGGCCTGAGGGTCTCATTTGTTCTGGAAGGTCTTACTACCTTCCTCATGAGACTGACCCTTGCCTCGGCAAGGAGTGGGGGGCTGCTGGTGCCTAGAAGACCTCGTTAATCAATTTCTGGCAGTTTACTGAAAGTCATTATTTCTCCTCATTATTAATGACACAGGATCGCCACCTAGTGATACAAAGGAGATTGTCTGGGTTTCTGAGGCTGCCGGGGTCTAACACAGAGCTGGGAAAATGGCTGTTCTCACTGACCGTGTCCTAGGGTAGTTTCCGGGTCTCCAGTGGGGTGGATCGTAGAGACTGTGACCACGTTATCGGCACAGACTTCCTGTGTTTCTCAGCACATCTTACAGTAGAGACTGTTGAGAGCTCTCTGTAAAGCTTTTTTAGAATTAGAAAAAGGACCTGGGCCATTGCCTGAATCCTCTCATGTTTTGCAGATGAAGACACTGGTCCCTAAAGAGGTGAAGTAACACCCAAGTCACGTGCCAGCTTGTGGCAGAGCTGGGCCATGACCTGAGCACACAGACTCTAAAGCCAGTGTCCTTCTCTGGCTGTGTGCTGTCACTCCATCAGAACATACATGTTTTCTGGGCCTGCTGCCAGGTCTAGGGACCACAGTGTTGAGCACAGACAGGCCCAGGCCCCACCCCAGTGGAGCCTACTGTCTCGTCGGGGAGTCAGCCAAATAGTCACACAAGTCACTGTCATGCTACCATCCACCCCCTGGTCTGAAGGAGGCACGGGTTGTGAGAGCACATGGCAGGGGGTTTGCCCAAGCCCAAGGAATTGGTGATGGAAATGGATCCAAAGGCCAAGTGGGAATGGGCAGTGCAGGTTGTGGGGTAGAGTCCACTCAGGGGGACATGGCCATACCAAGGAGCCAGAAGGGTCGGTGTGGCTGGAGCTCCGGGAACCTTATACATGTGCCACCGTGTTGGCCAATGATGAAACCAGGGAATCCCGGAACCTGTGTCAGTCATGTCACAGGAGACTTGTGAAGGTTAAATGCAGCAGCATCTGTGGAAATGCCTGGTGAAGTGCCTGGCCCAGAGCAGAGACAGCCACAGCGAGTTTATGCTTCATGCAGCTACAGGCAGGGTTCCCAGAAGACACCCATCTGCTGACACTCACGAGGAGCGCAGACCCGCACAGATGTGAGAACAAGGCAGGACGGCCGGGAGGGAGGGCTTTGCTATCACTGTGGCTCACTCTGGGAAGATGCTGCCCTGTCGGAGCAGTCGCACCCCTCCTCAGTCACAGGAAAGAGCCGCCAGTGACGTCCGTGTTGCCCTAACACACCTGTTCCTAACGCAAAGTGCAGAGCTCTCATCCGGCTGCACCCACGCCCCTGCCCCTGCTCCAGCCGCGTGGAACACGCCACTCCCCAGCAAGTGACCCGCCTCGGAGCTGCCCCGGCCTCTTCCACCTCCAGCTGTAAAGTGCTGTGAACCCCATTCGGGCATATGATAAATGACCAGTTGCCAGCATGGTAGCAGTTGTCCGGGGCTTAGGACAATCAAGCCAGCTGTTGCCGTGGGTCTACACAGGATCCCAAATTCCTCAGGGAATTCCTGAGGTTAACTTTGGCCGGTAGCTACTCCTCTTGAGGAAGTAGCTTTGAGATGATCAAAGAGCATGAAGTGGCTGTGTGCACCTGGTGTTTGAATGCTCCGCCCCTGCCACCCTCTCCCCCCCACCCCCCTCCTCTCTGACCCGGTTCATCACCCCAGAAAGAAACCTTCCCATCAGCAGTCATTCCCCACTTCCCCAAACACCACCTCTGGCCCTAGGCAACCACTAATCTACTTTCTGTCAATATACATTAGCCTGTTCTGGACAATTCATATAAATAGAATCATGCTGCTTTTGTTAAATTTATTCCTAAGTATTATATTCTTTTTGTGTACTGTAAATGGAATCATTTTCTCAGTTTCATTTTAGGACTGTTCATTGCTAGTGCACGGCAGTACAGCTGATTTTCATATACTGATCCTGTATCCTGTAATCTTGCTGAACTCGTTTATTAGTTCTAATAGTTTTTAGTGTATTCCTTAGGATTGTTTATATGCGAGATCATTTCATCTGCAAGCAGAGGTATTTTCACTGCTTTTCCAGTCTGGGTGCCTTTTATTTTTCTCACCTAATTGCCCTGGCTAGAGTGTCCAGTGCACTGTTGACAGGAGTGGTGAGTGCTAACATCCTTGTTTTGTTCCTGTTCTTGGGGATGGAGCATTGTGTCTTTCACCAGTAAATGAGGTACACTAGGAGTATGTGGACAGAGGTCCTGCCCCCCAACCAGGGCTCATGAAGAAAGGTAGGAAGGCACCAGCATGCCCTACAGGAGGGTGCAGGGCTGGGACGTGAGCAGGGGCCACACCTGGCAGGGACTTTGTAGGCACCATGAAGGGTTTGGTCCTTTTCCCAAGACCAGAGAGAAGCTGTTAGAAGGATCTTCAGGGGGCCGGCCCGGTGGCGCACTGGATAGTGCGCCGCTTGGGAAGCGCGGCGGCGCTCCCGCCCGAGGGTTCGGATCCCACATACGGACCGGTTCCCGCTCACTGGCTGAGCAAGGCGCGGGAGCAACACCGAGGGTTGCGATCCCGTTGCCGGTCCCCGGTCCGGTACGGGGGCAACACTGAGGGTTGCGATCCGTTGCCGGACACGGAAAA
>NW_007771576.1:4906-5253 GCF_000696425.1 Galeopterus variegatus | reverse complement strand
TTGATTTTCTCAGAATTCCCCGTCACGTCCCCATCCTCTTATTTTCTAAGAATCACATTTGCTGGTGCCCCATGTTCCTCTGGAGGTCTGGGGCTCCCATGCTGGTCGTTAAGGACATTTGCTGTAGTGGCCCCGACCAGCTGGTGTAACCAAGGATTGGCAGGCTCAGAGGGATGGAACTAAACACATGCACACGTGTGGCGGGGCATCATAATGTGATCCCAGGCAAGTGGCCCATGATGCTGACATGCAGGGACATACTCATACCCTCCCTGCTGCGGTTTCGCGCTCAACTGGATGCCTTGGATTCTCAGCACACTCAGTCCTGCTGGCGATTCGCTTGTCTT
>NW_007771576.1:1261-3722 GCF_000696425.1 Galeopterus variegatus | reverse complement strand
AGGCGGTCTTTGACCTGGGACACTGGGCTGACCATCTTCTCTGTGCTCGGCCTCTGCTCTGTCCTCCTCCGACCCCTGCTGATGACCCTGCTGGACCAGTGGGCTTCCCTGCCATCTGGGGACATTCTCTACAGGACTTTCTCCCTCCCCTTCTCCCTCAAGTCCCCGGTGTCTAATCTCAATGACAGTAGCCCAGGGGAACAAACAATTCCTCGTGGTTTCCCTATGTGATTTTAACGAGTTCTTTTACTTAATAGTTCTTGAATTATCCTAATTTGAGTGTGTGCTGTCTCTTTCCTGCTGGAAGCCCGACTGATACAGGCTCTATGAAAGATTATCATTAATTAAGCATGATATTAATGACATAATTCTATCTCTAAGAGGACTAAGGAGACTGGATAGCGCATGACGCATTTTCCCAGTCCATTGTGTGCCGTCCTGATTTTCCACTCACTCTGATTTCTTACAAACCTTGTGATTCTGGACAGATGAGCAAAGCCTCCGCAAAGGCTGAAGAGACACATCAGCGTCGCGTTCTCCAAGTTGGGGTCGGAACTCCTTCCCTACGTTACTATAGCCACCCTGAGTGTATAACGTAATGGAAGGTACTTCTAGGACACTTCAGAAGCTCAGTTTCCTGCCGCTCTGGCTGGTTATCAGAGAGCCAGGAGGTCTTCTCGGGGAGGGGCACAGACACCTGCTGGTTTTTTTTTCTTCTTTTAAAACCCCCAGAACCACGCCCCTGACCACCATTTTTAACCCATTCACTACTGCACAGTCCTACAATCTAATCTCCTCTTCAAGGCTCCTCCTTTCAGTTACCATAGTAGGATTTCCCACCCTCTCAATAGTCACAGTGGGGGCTAAGTTTCTAATACATAAAACTTGGGGGACACAATTCCAAGTTCCAGTGAGTTTTTGGGGGACACAATTCAATCCACTACATTCCTCCCCTGTCCCCCCAAACTCATGTCCTTTCACATGCAAACACAGTCATTTCATCCCAAAGTCTTAATTTGTTTCAACTCAAGAGTCCAAAGTTCAAAGTCCCATCTGTGAAATCCGTACAAGTTACCTACTTCTAAGATTCAATGGAGGGACAAATATAGGGTACATATTCTCATTCCAAAAAATAGGTCAAAAGAAAGTGAAAACAGGTCCCAAATAAATCTGAAACCCAGCAGGGAAGGCATTAAATCTCAAAGCTGGTGGATCTTGTAACCTGACTCCGTGTTCAACGTCCTCTGCACAGTGGTATGGGGGTTGGGTCCCCAAGTCCTCTGGCAGCTCTGCTTCTGTGGCTTTCCTGGTCTCAGGTGATGCTTTAGCTCTCACAGGCTGGCGTTGCACGCTGGTAGCTCCACAGGTCTGGGGTCTCTGTGGTGGTTCCGCTCTCACAGCTCCACTATGCATGGTGCTGATGGAGTTTCTCTGCTGCCACTCTGACCCCACATTTCCACTCGGCATTGCTCTAGTGAAGGTTGTCTTTGGTGACTCAGGCCCTGTCACAGATCTCTTGCTGGGCCCCCAGATTTTTCCATACATCCTCTGAAATTGGTGTGGAGGCTCCCAAGCCTCCACAGCTCTGGCATTCAGCAAGCCTGCAGTCCTAACACCATGTGGATGCTGCTAAGGCTTCCAGCTTGTATTTTCCAAAGCTGCACATCTAGCCACACCTAGGGCCAATTTAGCCATAGCTGGAAGCAGCCAAAGCAGCTGGGGTGTTGGTGTGGGGAGCAGCATCCAAAAGTGGCCCTGAGCAGTGAGCTATTTTAGGGTGCCTCAGGCCGCTTCCCCAAAATCATTCTGTCTCCCTAGCCCTTTGGGCCTGAAATGGAAGGGTTGGTCCCAGAGGCTTCTGTGATGCCCTCAAGGCCTTTCCCCCCTTCTCTTGATAATCCTTTTCTTTTGTGTTAATCATCTTAGTACCGTTGAATTTTCTTTCTGAAAATGCTCTCTGCTTCTCTACCATGTGGCCAGGCTGCAAATTTTCCAAATCTTTACGCTCTGCTTCCCTTTTAAATTCTGGCTTTATGTCATGCCTTTGCTGCCATAACTCAGTGTAGGCTGTTGCAAGTAGCCATGCAGCATCCTTAATGCTTTGCTGCTCAGAGATTTCTTCCACCAGCTACTCTGGTTCACAACTCCTAAGTTCCAATTTCCACAAATTCCTAGGACATGGACAGAATGCAGCCAAGTTCCTTGCCAGTTCACAGCAAGAGTGATCTTTGCCTCAGTTTCCGATAAACTCCTTCTTATTTCTATCTGAGACCTCCTTAGAAGGGTCTTTACAGTCCGTATTTCCATCAGCGTTCTGCTCACCACCACGTGTGCAGTCTGAGACATTCCAAACTTCCCCTCGTCTTTTTGTCTTCTTCTGAGTCCTCCAGCCTTTGCCTGACACCCAGTTCCAAAGCCACATCCACATTTTCAAGTACTTGTTATCACAAGCAACACCCCA
>NW_007771576.1:0-246 GCF_000696425.1 Galeopterus variegatus | reverse complement strand
TAAGAATCAAAATGTTTCAGCAGCTGGTCATTGACAGTGGGCTGCCTCCTGCAAGGCACCTCATTTCCCTTTAGTAATGTTAGGGGAGAGGATAAGGAAAGGATTCGTTGAAGATAAATCTTTTAATCCAACCCAGGATTATGGGTTTTAAAAAGTAATCCAGAGAATTGGTGGCATCAGACCATGCTTGTAGGCAAAAAAGATTTCATTCTCAAATCATAGGCTGTTCCCTCAATTTCCCACAAA
>NW_007771575.1:4243-5254 GCF_000696425.1 Galeopterus variegatus | reverse complement strand
GATGAGAGGGCTCTGCCTGCAATCCAGGGAAGATGGACAAACCCAGAGCTTAAGGCAGGCAGCAGCTCTTCAATGTCCTCTGGAACCAAGAGAACAGGACATGGGGAAGATGGCAGCCACAGAAGCAAGAAACATGCAGTGGATGAAACTCCAACTTCTCCATCATCCTCAGGGCAAATGAAAAACAAAGTCAATGCCAGGAACCTTGGGGTTGGGAAAAGGAAAGGGTAGTTGTCAATTTCACATCGCAAGAACATTGTTTTATATTACAGTTATCTACATCGATCGACGGTAGGAACACCTGTCTAGCACTTCAGTTGTTCTCAGGGGTTCTGATTGGGAGAGGAGGAGAATGCCAACTTGGCGACACTCTATGAAGCTAATTGTCTGGGGATAATTATCAGTTCTGAATCAGTTGCAGCACTGAGCACGTGTAATAGTACTGTTGAATCGGTGAATAAATACATGAACTAGAGATGGAGGGCTCTCCTCGGAAATACTCATTTAAATTCCTTCTTCCTAATATATACAAGTTTATAATACACAGTATAACTGCAACAATAGTTCATAAGTCAATTTAGCCATAAGGAAATAAAACTTATTCTTTAAATACTTACTATAACTTATGCATGTAAACAAGTATTTTTTCTGCAATGTAGTTACCTTAGGCAACTTTATGTTAGTATAACTATATTGCAGTTTCTGTTTTGTTATCATTTATTGAGTACCTATCATGTGTTGCACCCTGCTGTGAATGCTTATCATTTCTAAACTCACGGCATTCCTAGGAGGTGAGCATTGTTATCCTCATTAGCTAGGTCAACTGGTGGCAGAGCCAGTAGTTGATTGAACTGCAATCGGAGACTAAAACGAGTATTCTTCTTATTCTGTCCTATGGACTCCAAGCATTTTTGGGGGAAATGCTTTAAAACCTAAGGCACATTTATATAATTACTCAATGTTGGGAAAATCTAAGGAAAATGGTCAGGGTCCCTCAGATGTTGGGAGCCT
>NW_007771575.1:1473-2897 GCF_000696425.1 Galeopterus variegatus | reverse complement strand
CACTGGACATACTGCAGGAGTAGCATTTGGTATAGAAAGTGTGAACAGTTTAATTTTATATCAACCCTATAATTCTACCCTTGAAGCTTAGGATTGGAAAGATGATTGTAGGTCACTGAATTTTTTTTCTCAAATTCTGTATCAGTGAGTGGCAGAGCAAACCTTTGAACCTCAGACTGTCAGGCTCCAAGTTCTTTTCATTGCATGTCCTTCCCTCAAACACTTTGGGAAATGCTTTTAGTGCCCAAGGCCCTGCCTGGTAAGCTTCATCCTGTGCTTAAAACCACCAGGGATAACAAAGAGATCTCATATCTAACCTCTCCTCCCATCTCACCTCCTCCCCAGGAGTTTTCTCTGAGCAAATTGTAATTATCAGAACATCCTTTTTTTTTTTTATCTAGGCATAAATCCATCTGCATGTAGTAGGCATTTCAAAATTTTGAGAAATGAATGCAATTTTGTGAGCAAAAAGGAAGAACTTAATTTAGATGTATTCTAAAGAGACATTCCTCAAACAAAATTAAAGCTCCAAAGCAGATAAACCTGATTGCCCCTTACCAGGCTGGTGTTTTTTTAGCAGTCACCCAACCCAACTTTCAGAGTAGACTCAAAGGAAAAGCAACCGAAATACTTTTCTGACTTTTCCATATTTAGCACAACACCACACAAAATTGCTAAATACCATATAACCACACTTGCCATCCTGGGGCCTATAAATTCAGAATTCAGACACTTGATTACAAACCACAGAATGACTCTGTTTAAGAAACAGTATGTGGGTTTGTAAGGGAGCTGCCCCTAGTTAGATGTTCTTCTGGTTATTAACTTAGTAACATGGGCTTTTTTCCCCTCTCTCTTCCTTTTCAATCCTTCTACCATGCTGTCATCTCCAATTTCTGGTACAGCTGCGTGAGTATTGGGGGTGTATGCCTGAAAGAGTTGGGGGAGCATTTTCTGCTATAATTATAGCCCAAAAGGAAAATAAGCACATACGTTTTTGGTTTTGCAGTAAAATTCTGCGGCAAAACAGGAGTCAATCACCAAGTTTCAGGAAAGCTAAGGTATGACTAAAAATTCAGTCCTCCCATCTAGGGGTGGCCCAGCACCACTGTGGTCTAATTTTTCCCCCTACTCAGCTGTGAGGTCCTTTTCCATCTCAGGATTCACAAACCATTCTCTTCTGTTCCATATCTTTCTGCCAATATCTATCTGTTCCACCAATATCTGACCTGACCCATTCATTAGGCAAAGGAAAAAATAATGGGAATCACAACCTAGATATTTTCATCTCCTGGACTAGTTTACATTTTTATAGAGATAAAACCATAAGCTAAGCCAGTGGAGCACTTACCCCGACAGGGAGATACTTCAGAAACACGTACAAGTCACCTGTCACCTCCCCACCAAGCTGGGCTTTCCCCCAC
>NW_007771575.1:0-254 GCF_000696425.1 Galeopterus variegatus | reverse complement strand
CATACAAGTATGAGATGCTCCATATCCCCCAGCCATGTGATTCTAAGATCATCAGCATGTATAACAGGACTTTGTGGTTCACCAGAGTGTTCTATGGACAATGAATGGTGTCAGCAGAGATCCTGAGTCATGCAAGACTACTATTTAAAAAGAAGACAGAAGAAAAATTTAAGTGCTCTTGAAAGATTGATGATGTTGATTCAATGCTCTGTGGATTGAGGCTAAAGAGCACTGTGTCCAGAGTAACTGCATTT
>NW_007771574.1:0-5255 GCF_000696425.1 Galeopterus variegatus | reverse complement strand
ATAAATCCCACCTTAATTCAAGATTAAATATCTCAATCAATCCTCATTAATGCTAGTGCTAAGCTGGAATTACTGATTTTCTTCTAGTCAAGAGCTTGAGAAAATGTATTTCTGTTATAAGGAGATAAAGTTACCAAGTGGAATGCATAGTCATTTAAGTATTTCAATTTTGGGATGGGAAGATAAAGAAGCTTCATCTTGAGGAAATGGAGGCCCAGGTATCTTAATACAACACAGACACTGACAATACAGCCATGTTGATGAATAAATTAATGCACTTTCAAGTAGTTATCTAATTTGACAACACCCTAATCATACTATATACCCTTAATGCCAAAATTAGCGCCCTACTAGACAGATTTAGACATTGAGCTCTTATATTCAATTGGATCAGATATATTACAAGGGAAAAGGACCATAACAGGTTATACCTAAGAACTTGAGATTAGATTATCTATAAGTTACGTATTAATTTAGTCTATTCTTTAGTTTTTACATGTAACACTAATTACATTCCTTCACTTATTAAAATTTATCACTTATTATAGTATATTTATCCCAAGACTTCTTGGTTTATGTGTGATTCTAACATTCTCCAACAAAGCTTGCTATCATTTTTATTAGTATTGACTGAATTTGAATTTTATATTATGCTATTGTCCAAGTATTAAATAAATCTGAAAAATATTACTTACTTTCTTATTTCACATTATTAGAAAACTATACAGATTAATGTGTTTTTGTCACTAATTAGCATTTTTTCACAGGAATGCTTTGACTTACTAGTTTTTTCAGGGTTTTACCCAGTGAGGTGGTAAAAAAAAGTTATAACCACAAATACATATATACAGTCATTTAGTTATTTGGTATGCGTTCTGAATATCCTTAGTATACTTTTTTGTTCATGTTATGGATAATGATAATATCTTTCCAGGAAACTGAGTAATATAAGAAAGATATGATAGAATTACATCAAATCTCACAATCTTTTAAGCAGTCAGAGTATTAGGAATCCTTCTTTATCATACTAAAGAAGATAAATCCCCAAAATTAGGCTTAAGTTTGATTTTTTTAAGCAAAGAGAGAAAGAAAGAGAAAGGCAGAAAGAAATAAATAAATGAAGGAAAGAAAGAAGGAAGGAAGAGAGAGAGGGAGGGAGGAAGGAAGGAAGTAAGACAGAGAAATCAAGCAGACAGGCTAGGGAGGATGGAATATTTAAAGTAGACAATTTTAATGCACAATTAAAAAATTGAAACTCTGGCTGCCATTTTCATTGGAATACCATCACATAAAACATGTGAATCCATAGGCTTCCAATATCTCAAAGTTCCATTTTTGGAAACAATAAAATGCTGGAAGTAATGAACGCTCTCTTATAAAATAGTCAAACAGCATTACACTCTGTTACTCCTTTTAGTTTTATCTGTTTTTGTATGGAAATTAACTCTAACAAACTGAAGCTACAAACAGAAGGAATTTGGAAACATTGCATTAGAACTTGACAAATTTACAGGGTGTTCCGCTTTATAGTGAGGCTGTGCCAATGTTTTTAATCAATGCTTCCAATTAGTCAAAGCACTATTTCCTTCAAATAAATGTATTCCATTTCAGCAAGCAGTGTCAATATAAAGAAAACCATTCTTTGTTTTGACACTCTATTTAACATTATTTTTTTATGTACTTTTCTAAACTAGGTATTTTCTCTTAATGAATTGACTTGTAAATTTTGTGTCTTCAAGGGTGCCACCATATTTAGATGGAAAATATTTGTCCACATGGATCTACTCCTCTCCCCAAGCTCATACTTCTTCCAAATTAGAAACATCTAAAAGTTTTATATACATCACACACACACACACACACACACACACACACACACACACAAAATATAATTGGGGGGGTGAGTGGAGGAGAAATGATCAACTAATCAGTAAAAATTGATGCTATCTACTCTAAGTGAATCATTGTGCAGTATATGCATGTATTGAAACAAATATGTAAAACTCACTGTACCCCACAAATATGTATAAGTAAATGTTAAAATTGAGTAATGAGTGAATAAAGTGATTCTGATTTCTTTAATTTTAAAAAAGAGAGAATCAGTAGTTAAAATATTTTCTTCAATATTCATAGGCTTCTGGACACGTGAGACTCCAGAGGCAAAACTGGTTCTAAGGCAGATGTTCCATGACAGCAAATTCTAGGCTAATATAAGGCAGAACTTTCTAATAATAGAGTAATGAAAGTCTATTTAAAGTATTCTATTACTCCTGGGGATAAAAGTGTGGAGGGAAATAGAATAAAGGCTCATAGCATAATTTAGCTGTTTTCACTTTGGTGAGATTTCCTGAAGGTTTACTATGGACCATGACCCACTCGTTTACTTTGCCACTGCCTAAGTAATTCAGACTATAGATACAGACACAGGCTTTTTACAGAACTTCTTGGTCTGCCTTTGAGGAAAGTGGTAATTCTCCCTGACCTGATAACTCCCTAATCAATGCAGTTTCAAACAGCCCACGCCCATGAATGAATTAGCTTTTTTTTGGTTCAAAACACATTTAAATTCATTGAGACATAATATACCTTCAAATTTATAACTGAGAAATGTTTAACTAATTAAGGGACATTATTGCCATGTCATCCTTTACTGTTTGAAAATGACAAACTAGCAAAGTTAATCATAACGCAATCAGTGATGGTTTGTTTCATCCTACGTTCATGATACATAATGCAAATCAGTGAGAATCCAAAAGTTAATGAAAGAATTCCACTTAGCAAGGACAAGAAATGAAAGATGGTTTGTTAAATATTCATTACAAAGTAACTAAACTGAAAACTATTTTGCTATTTTATTTCAAAACATTTACAACAATAATCACCATTTATCGAGACTCACATGCTAGTCAGTACAAAATAATTGATGATATTACTACATTTAATCTTCAAAACCATCTTATAAATTGGGTGTTATAATACCATTTACAAATGAAGAAAATAAAGCTTGAAGAAGTCACTTGTCCAAGATCAACCAACAATAAGTAGCAGTGAAGGAAATGAAAATCAGGTCTCTGACTCCCAACAGATACCCTCATGACCTTTCCAGCTGGCCTTATGTTCTTTGTTCTTTTTCTTCTCAGCCTTGGCTCATTTTCTGGTTGTGGGTTCAAAATGTCAACAGTGTAGAAGGCCTATCCAATGTGGTATTTTCTGCTACTGCTATCACTTATAGAGTTTATTTCCTTAAATACAGGGAGGTCTGCAGCCATTCATTTATTTATTATACAGCTGTGCATCAGTCATCTAATATGTGCTAGGTATTGTATTTTAAGTGCTAGTGATAAAATAAGTTATATAAAAAGGAAATAATTGTAATTAAATTAATTGACTATTATAGATTTTTATGTTATTAAAATAATTTGTCCTATATGTTTGCTCTAAGTATCACTGACAAAGAAATATTTGTATTCAAATATTTTGGTAAATCTTTTGGCTGAAAGAAATTTACTTCAGTGATTTGCATTCTAATAATACTATATTCTAGTTAAAAAATAATGTCAGATCACATCCAGTCAGTGTTATCACTGTGTTAAATAAATTACTTGAAAGAACCACAGAATTCCCCAATCCATTAGTATTTCTCCTAAGACTGAACTTGCTGGAAGTAATTACTGACTGAATTCATCAAAGTTGTCCCCTCAGATACTTGACTTTAAGAGGAAAAAAAAAAAAAAATCAAAAAAGACTCCATTACCCTCTGCTCTGGAATACATTTCTATCATCCATTTTGGTTGGGCTGTCCTGAGAGAAGAGTAGAAAATAAGAGGGGAAACAAAATAAAATACATAACTTCATCCAAGTATGTAGAGGGTCGGCATACTCACAGGTCCTTAGAACTAATGATCATATTAAATAAAGCCTGTTAAGTTAAAATACCACCCTTACATCATTTTCTAGTTTAGAATCATTTCCTTATGTGTATAGACGTTGAAGGGCTATGCTCCATCTCTTGCCAATCTGGACATTTCACAATGCATTTTGATGATTGGTTCAGGCATATTGAACATGTTTCTGATAAGGACACAATGTGATGTGTTTAAGTTATCATCAAATATGAGATACCGTAGGATAAGCAATGTATATTTGAAATCATATTTACCTAAGGTTATAGAGAGAAGTATAAAAAGAAAAAAAATATTTTGTGACTTCTTTGCATTGAATGATGCAGTAATTAAATGGCAGGATGCACTAATATTTTAAAAATTTTATCACTCCTTGCGTCTGTTAATCAAGTTAGCTAATATCATATTTATATTTTTACAAGCACTTCTTTTGTTTGGCTTACAATCTCAGAATAATTCTCCTACATCTTTAAGTTATAATCTGGAAAGGATATTTATAATAATGGTTGGTTGTTTTAATTATCTTCTTAGAAATTTGCATCCCAAATAAATTTACATTTCTACTTTTCATTTGTATTTCATCTAGTGAAGCAAAAATACACAGCCTCTCACTAGTTTAGATTGTCAGATGATATGTCATCGATAGGCAGGCATATTTTACAGACACCTGGGTAATTTCTAAAATTGGTGAAAAGAAAAGAAAAATTCAGATATACCAAGAATATAGAAGCTTCAAGTTTCCAGTGTGTTTGTAGCCTAGAAATTAAAACTTTACAATTAATAGTAATTTGTAAATTGATAATAATTTAAAGTTGTCCTATACTATTTCTAGTTTCATAAAATCAGTCAGCTCTAAATCTGGCAAACCAGATTTTACAACTTAACTGTCCTCCTGAATTCATATACCTTATTTTGTTATTCTATAATTGTGTTAGTTTACAACTGCAGCTGTCACAAATTACAACAAACTTAATGGCTTAAAACAATGCACATTAATTGTATTACAATTCTCTAGGCCAGAAGTCTGGGTAGGCTCAGATGTTGTCAGATCTGGGTCTTACAAGGTCAAAATCAAGGCATCATCTAGCCTTGGCTCTTGTGTAGATGAGATCTGGGGGAGAATTTGCTTCCAGGCTCATTCAGGTTGCTGGCAAGATTCAGTTGCATGCAGCTGGAGGACTAGAATTCCTGTTTCCTTGTGGGCTATCAGCTAGGAGCTATTCTCTGTTACTAGAGATCTGTCCCATGCATATGGGCTCTAGATGCCAGGGCTGGTGCATCGAATTCTTCTCAACCTTGGAATCTTTCTGAAGTCCCCTTTTGCTGCATACTTTTTGTTTCCAGCCACAGGAA
>NW_007771573.1:4657-5255 GCF_000696425.1 Galeopterus variegatus | reverse complement strand
TCTACCATTTCACTCAGTCCCCAGGGAGGGTGTTAATCTATTCATAAGGGATCCACCCCCATGCCCCGAACACCTCCCACTAGGCTACCTTTCAACACGGCCACATCGAGGATCAGATGTCCACATGAGCTTTGGGAGAACAGCATATCTAAACTATATCATGTGAAGAGTGAGAAAATTAGAATAAAACATGTGGGGTTAGATTGGAATTAGAGGTATTAGTGTGAACTCATGGTTTTCAATATGTTTAGATACAGAAATAGATATAGAAATAAAGAAATACAGAAGTAAATGTAGAGGTAAGTATGTAGGGAGCGTGTGTATGTGTGTGTGTGTGTGTGTGTGTTATGCAGGAGAAAAAGGAGTTGGGGTGTGTGGAGAAAAAAGAGTTGGGGGGATATTAAAAGAAGGAGGATCATTCAGGAAGAGCTGAGGGCAGAAAATCTGAGTGTGAGCTGGGAACAAGTCTGTGGAAAGATTCTATGTGAAGGATTTAGATTTTGGAATGTTTTCCTCTTGGCTTTTGGAAAAAGTCATATTTAGCACTCAGTTCAGCTTTATCCCTTTCTACACTGTGATTTCAATTTCCCTAACTGCG
>NW_007771573.1:2174-3461 GCF_000696425.1 Galeopterus variegatus | reverse complement strand
TGTTGGGAGACATAGGAGTCTCTCAGAAGGTTGAGCTGCTTGTAGATAACATCGAGGAGCTGTAGAGTTGTACAGTGGGGAAGAAGAGATTTCATGATACTGCTTTTAGCCTCAACTCTGCTGAGTATAAGAAAACTGAGGTGTGAGAAACCAACTACTGTCCTGAGCTAAGGAGAGTGCTATGAGGCTGAGAAGTTGTGCTCTGTGTCTTCCAAGGCTGAGTGAGGCCGGAGTGAAGAGCTTAAGCATGGCTTCCGAAACCTTCAGCCCAGATTCAGGAGTTACTGATGAATTAGCGAGATCTGTTTCTCAATCAGTTCGAGGGGAAGAGTTTGGGCGGAAAGGGTGTGTTTGTTAGTACTGGACTGATGTGGAACAAAACGCCAACACAAATTAGAGACTAGAAAGTCTTACAGAGAAAGTCCCTTAAATTTCCAGGCAATTTTTTCCTGAAAAGAGAAAATCTACTGCATATAGCATCTCTGAGACAGACTCAGTTAAATTTGGGAGTGGATAAAGGTAGTTTGGGGGGCATGTGTGATATCACAGATACAGAGCAAAAGAGAGGAAAAAAGGCATGTAGAATGCAAGAAGTTATGGGGGTTCGGGGGCAGGACTGCTCACCCTTTTAGAACACCTCTGTGTTAAAGGAAAAGTTAGAAAAAGTGCCCCCCCCTTTAAAAGCTGTATGTAATTTCTTTATTATACAAGTAGTAATGCTCATTAGAGAAAAATTTAAATTATATTTGCTCTTACCATCTACAGAAAAATCATAATTTGTATTTTAGTGTATATGGTTCCATATATAAATATACATAAATGTATTTATGTATTTTTTTCTAAAAATGAAATTGTATTATATAATACTGAGGGCTTTGTCCCTCTGTGACAATATATCATAACTTAAAGATATGATTCCTAATCATGAGATGGTGACTAAAAAGACTGATCTTATCTTAAAGAGAGATAATTATAAAGATTTATCTGCCATAGTGTTGCTTAAAGTAAAGCTGGAAACAATCTGGAAGATTATTTAAATATATAACAAACGACTATAAACCATACTAAAGAGTAGTAAAAAATGTGATGGTATGAAAAATGTTCATGATATAGTGTAAAAGAAAACAGTAGGTCAGAAATTAGTATTTATGGTATGTCAGTCATGTGGGAAAATGTACATATATGTAATATTCACTTTTAAAATTGCTGGAATGATACATACCAAAATAAAAGTTGTCCTCAATGGTAGGAATCTGTGCTTGTATGTACTCGTATTTCCTAAAGCTT
>NW_007771573.1:0-951 GCF_000696425.1 Galeopterus variegatus | reverse complement strand
GAGTTTGGAGGACTTAGAAGAAGAGAAAAAGACAAGGGAAAGTTTGGAATGTCTTAGAGACGTATGTGGTGGCGAGCAGAATGCTGGTAGAAACGTGGACAGTAAAGGCCATGTGGATGATGAGGTCTCAGATAGGAATGAAGAACTTATTGGGAATTGGACAAAAGGTAACCCTTGCTACACCATAGCAAGGAACCTGGCTGCATTGTGTCCATGCCCTTGGATTTTGTGGAAGTTGGAACTTAAGAGTTGTGAACCAGAGCATTTGGCCAAAGAAATTTCTAAGCAGCAAAGCATTAAGGAAGCTGCATGGTTACCTTTAAGAGCCTACTCTGAGTTGGCAGCAAAACCATGATGTAAAGCCAGAATTTAAAAGGGAATCAGAGCATAGATTTGGAAAATTTGCAGCGTGGCCATGTGGTAAAGAAGCAGAGAGCCAGTAAAAAATGCACGGGTGAAGCAGATAAACTGGTTGCTAAAGACATTATCTTGGCACTGAGGCAGCCAGATGATAATAGTGGAGAAAATGAGAGGAGAGCCCTGCAGGCATTTCAGAAGTCTGGAACGGGGCCCCACCCATCACAGACCCTGAAGCCTAGAAGGTGAGTTATCCTGGAGGAGAGACCTGGGGCACAGCTGCCCTCAGGATCCTGCTCCCTGCATCCCAGCTACTCCAAGTGTGGCTCATGCAGCAGCCCTGGAGAGTAGAGGCCTGAAACCTTGGCGGCATCCATGTTGTGTTAAGTCTGCAGGATGGCAGGACACGAGAACAGTGGAGGTGTGGCAGCCTCCACCTAGCTTCCAGGAGCTGTATGGAAAAGCCTGGGGGCCCAGGCAGAAACTTGCTGCAGGGGTGGAGCCACTGCAGAGACCATCTACTAGAGCAATGCTGAGCAGGCAAGTGGGGTCAGAGCCCCCACAGAGAGCTGCCACCAGGGAAATGTCTAGTAT
>NW_007771572.1:0-5256 GCF_000696425.1 Galeopterus variegatus | reverse complement strand
AGAGCAGACCTCGTGTTTTCAAGGATCTTGGGAGGTGAAGGACCTGAGAGAGGAAGAGCCGCCTGGCTCTGGTAGCATGGATGAAAACCTAAGGTGGACGCACGAGCATCCTGTCCAAGACATACAGCTGGACAGGAAAGTGCCAGATCAGCATGCTGGTTTGCTTAACTCCAAGAACGAGGCTGCTGTGTAGACGCTTCTGCCAGGGATGTCATAGCCCAGGGAGGCTTACCGTGGGTGCTGGCAATGAGATGCTGTGAATCAAACATGCCACATCTACTTAGAGACTGGTTTTCTGCTTGACGATTTGAGAAAAAAAAAGCTACTAATTTTACATTAAAATTACCATGGGTATTTCATTTAATAATAGGCAAACAAACAAACAAACAAACAAACCCAAAGGTAAAACCAAGACTGCCCACCACAGGCCCCAACTCATGATGGAATTCAGCCATTTAAGACCTCATCCTCAGTTTCCCCTGAGTCTGCATTCATTTCCTTATACCTGGTTTCCCCTTCTAGGCTGTATGCTACCTGAGGGCAAACTCCACGAACACTGTGCATACCGGACACTCAGGAGACACTTGTTGAATTCACTTTACAAACACCACCAACCATATCACTGAGGTATGCACGTTTATCGACTTTTTAATCACATTTAATGCTTCACCTTCACTGCATGCATGACCTTCCCTCAGTGTCACCAGGGGCAGGCCTGTTTCCTGGGCTTACTTTACCTTACCGAGAGGTGAAGTGAAGTGAAACATGCAGTTGACATACCCATGGAATGAAGCCACTGTCACATTCATGGGGGGCAGAGGAATATTTTTCTTCAGGTTTTTGTTTCTGCACCCTCATCATTGAAGACCCTGGCCATTACTCCATTTAACAGCACTTACAGAAACTTCCATGCAATGAATTCCTCTACATGTATTTAGTCCCAAGAAAATCTGAAGGATGCTTTTTCCTATATTATACTGTAAGAGAGAGCACTATATTATGTTTCGTTTTGATATAACTGCTGGAAAGTTCAAATGCACCTTTCTAATCAGTAATGGTAACAATAATAACATTATTGTGCAGCTTTGGTTCTTTCAGCCTAGTTTTAGCGATCCAGGGGTTAGTGTGGAGCAAACATATAAGAATAGCAGCTACCATCCATATAAAACTCATTACTTGGTTGACACTACATGTTTTGCATTTGTGAATGATGGATCTTGGACATGAGCGGCACCATTTTTGCACACAATAAGCACAAAATAGCCATCAGCCTTTCCCTTACAAGAAACCTCGTGGTTTCTGAGAAATAGAAACTCTTCTTCTGCATGGGTGCAACCTTCCAGTTGGTTGCATCCTCCAGCCTTATCTTCCACTCCAGCACCAAACCCCCTCCCTGATTATGTCAGCCTTCCCTACAGTCTATGTAAGCTCTCCCACCCCCAGGCCCGGGGATGCCTTCCATTTTGAGTGCAGCCCAGCAGATTTTCTTCCTAATAAAACTTGATTGGTACCTGGTGTTTTGGCTCAGTTTCTTTCATTTTGGTGCCAAAACCCAGGAGGGTCCTGGCCAGGACCTTTGGATGATCCCCTCTCTTGGGTTGATTGGCCCTCCTGGATGCCCTTCCTGGATCTGCTGAACTGGTTGCTTCTGGGACTCTCTCCTTTTGCTGTTTCAGACCAACACATCCACCATGGGCCTCAATTCAGGGTGAGTCTGTGGGTCTGTTCTACTTCTATGGGTTCCCCTAACTACTCTCTACAACTACTGTCTACTTGCTATGGAGCCCAGGCACCTGGCCAGGGGAATCCCTCTCATGCCCTCTAACTATTGGAGGATGCTCCTCTAGCTGGTTGTGGCTTCTCTCTCAAAAATGAGGTGCACACCAATGAGGACCCTTCTTGGGGTTACCATTCTTCTACTGGGACTGATCACCTCCTTTCTCACCCTCTAAATGGGATCCTCACAATCCAAACCTCCACATTCTACACCTCTGGGATGTCTCCTGGCCAATTTATCTCTTGGCCTCCAGGAAGACATTAAACTTAAACATCTAATTTTCTACTGTAATCTCTACACCCTCTGGGCTGTCTCCTGGACAATCTCTTGGCCTCCAGGGAGATATTAAACCCGAACACCTCATTTTCTACTGCAATCAGGTTTGGCCTAAACACAAACCAGAAAATGGATCCCAGTGGCCACAAGATGGTGCTCTTGATTTAGATACTCTCAGAGATTTAGACAACTTTTGTCACTGAAACAGCAAAGTCGGAGAGATTCCTTATGTTCAAGCCTTCTTCTATCTTTGATTGCATACTTCTCTCTATCAAAACTGTTCTACATCTCAAATTCTCCTAGCTAAATACTGATCCCCCCCTTCTGGACTTGGATCAATCTTTTGATCCATCAGACCACTCTGCTCCCTGACCACCTCCTTACACTCCAGATCCTTCACCAGCCCCTCCACTTTTTCCCTCTCTTCTCCACACCTAGTATCGAGATGCTCATCCTAAGCCACCCAACCCCTCTCCTTTTTTCCCTTTGTCAGATGACAACCCTGCCTCAGCTCTGGCTCCTTTTTACCCCCTCCATGGAGTGGCTGGGATGGATGGAATTGTCTGGGTCCATATTCCCTTTTCTCTTTCTGATCTCACCCAAATCAAAAAATGACTGGGATCTTTCCAGTCCAACCCAGACACATGTCTTAAGGAATTCAGATATCTCACCCAGTCTTCTGATCTCACCTGGCACAATATTTTTATGATTCTCACTACTACTTTGTCCACTGAAGACAGGGGGCAGGTCTGGATAATGGCCAACAACAGGCAGACAGATGAGGTACATGCTCAAAATAATAGGCGGCCTGTGGGAGCCATTGCTGTCCCTTGCACTGACCCAAATTGGGACTACTAGGCTGGCCATGGGGATTGGGATCTCCGGGAAAACATGATCACACACTTGATTTATGGCCTCCAAAAGGCTACTCACAAGTCAGTCAATTATGACAAGCTTAGAGAAATCACACAGAGATCCACCAAAAATCCCAGTGAGTTCCTAACCCACTTCTCTGAGGCTTTACATAAATACACACGTATAAACCCAAACTCCCCTGCAGGCATGGCCCTCTTACACTCTCATTTTATTACCCAGTGAGACCTCCTCAATGCAGCTTTCCACGTTTTTAACCATAGGGAGGAGAAGGAGAAGAAAGATCGATACAAAAGAGATCAGGCCAAATACCAGCTCCTGGCTAATGTGATCCATAGCTCACACACTCCAAAGCCAGCTGCCTCCAGGGGAATGTCACCTGGGAACTGCTTTAAATTTGGTCAGCTGAGCCACTGAGTATGGTCCTGTCCTAACCCCAGGTCCCCTCCCAGGCCCTGTCCTCACTGCAAACAGCCAGGTCACTGGGGGGTTGACTGTTCCACTCACCAGAGAGGGAGTGGCCCAGTCCCCAACCCACAGCCTTTGGCTTCATGGCCCTCCTTACCAGAACTACTCGGCTTTGCCCAGGAGGAGGACTAAAGAGGTCCAGGGCCTGAGGTCCCCACGGAGATCACCATGTGTGACCCCAGGGTAACTCTCCTCGTAGCAGGTAAGCCGATCACTTTTGTCATTGATACAGGGGCCACTTACTCTACCCTTCCTGAATATGCAGGACCAACAACCCCATCCTCTATCACAATAGTAGGGGTCATGGGATCAGAATACCACCCTTGGATCACTCAACCCCTTTCCTACACCCTATATCACATCCAATTCACAGATACATTTTTAATAAGACCTCAATGCCCAAACCCCTTACTGGGATGGGACATTCCTTTCAAATTCAAAGCTACCCTTACCCTACACACTTTAACTCCAGCTACAATACTCCTGTTACAGGCCACCCCATACCTGGCCCCTGAGGCTTCCACCTTCCCCTTCCCCTCTGACAAGGTTAATCACGTTGTATGGGACACTTCTTCTCCCTCCATTGCTATGCACCATTCCCCTATCCTTGTTAAATTGTGGAACCCCTCTTTGTTCCCTAATGCCCCACACTAACAAACACCTAATAGGCTTAAAACCCGTCATACACAAACTCCTTTCTTCTCATCTCTTACAGCCTACCCACTCACCTTTTAATACACCCATCCTTCTGTTTATAAAGCCTAATGGCTCATACCATTTAGTTCAAGACCTCAGGGCCATTAATGCAGCTATCTCACCCATAACCCCAATCGTTTCTACCCCGTACTCTTTTATCTACAGTCCCAACAGCAATCTGTTTCTTCTCTGTACTTGACCTCAAAGATGCCTTTTTTTCTATCCCCTTACACCCTTCCTGTCAAAACCTGTTCACCTTCATTTGGACTGATCCTGATACAGGTCATTCCCAGCAACTCTACCTGGACAGTACTACCTCAGGGGTTTTGGGATAACCCCCACTTCTTTGGCTAGGCATTAGCTCAAGACTTATCTGAAATTCCTCCAACCTCTAGCACTTTAATACAATATGTGGATGACCTACTCCTTTATAGCCCCTCCTATGAGGATTCACAGGCCCACACTGTTGCTCTCCTTAATTTCCTGGCCTCCAGGAGATATCAAGTGTCCACTAGCAAGGCCCAAATTTCTTCTTCAGTTACCTATTTGGGAGTAGTCTAATTTCTGAACTTTCCTAACACAAAGGGCAAAATTCTTTCTTTCTTGTGGCTTGCAGGGCATCTTCACCTATGGATTCCTAACTTTGGCACACTAGCAAAACCACTTTATGAGGCAGCCAAGGGGCATCCTGCCATTCACTTAGATCCCACAAAGCCCATTCATTCTCCCTTCCAGTGATTAAAAGCCACTTTCCTCACAGGCCCAGCTCTACCCCTCCCAAACCTATCTTATCCTTTTATCCTATACATCACTGAAACCCAAGGATTGGTGGTCAGGATTTTGGGACAAGAGGTAGGAGATATTTTCTCCCCAGTTGCATATCTCTCTAAACAACTAGACACCACAGCCCAGGGATGGGCTCCCTGTTTATGGGCCTTGGTGGCAGCCACCCTTTTAACACAAGAAAGCTCTAAACTAACTTTGGGACAAGAAACAGTCATTTGTTCACCCCATCATCTTCAAGGCCTTCTCACCCATAAGACCATGTCAATTCCCTCCCCTTTCTGCCTACAACTTATCCACCTTACTTTCATTGAAAATTCCAAGTTCTCCTTTAAACCTTGCCCTCCCTTAAATCCAGCCACTCTCATCCCAAAACACTCATG
>NW_007771571.1:4955-5256 GCF_000696425.1 Galeopterus variegatus | reverse complement strand
TTTTTTTTTAAAGCTTTTTGGATGTGTAGATTGAAATCCCCCCCCCCCCCTCCCATTAGGTGTACGTCAGTACGCTTGATGGGGTTTCACAGGTCTCTAAGGCTCTGTTCATTTTTTCATAGAATATCTGCACCCCCATCATAATGGCTAATATTTTAAAATTGGCAATACTAAATGTTGAAAGCATCTGGAGATATGGAACTCTCAGACCTTGCTGGTGGGAATATTTTCTGTTACTTCGTAAAACTATTGGGCAATATCTGCTAAAACTGAACATACACATGCCCATGGCTTTTACAGT
>NW_007771571.1:2424-2799 GCF_000696425.1 Galeopterus variegatus | reverse complement strand
ATATATTTAACAGCTTTACTGAAGGTCAATTTTGAGCAAAATTTCCATACCTAATACTTGCTAGGCCTTGTACTAGGCACTAGAGAAACGTCAGATGCTTTCCTTGGCTTAAGGAGCTTAATCCAATATAGGTTGTATAGACATGACATCTGCTCACAAATGTCTAAAATATGTGTCAGTCATTAGCAAGTTCAGTCAGATAACTTCAAGTTGTACTCCAGTATTTTATCCATCTAGAAAACAGTCTATAAAACTGTCATAACCTGTACATTTTGTTGTCCAGAGACCTGGAGGAAATTCCTATTTTGATGTCTAGTTGTTTGGAATCTGTTAAACCCTGGGAGTCTGTCTGCTTTCAACTAAGCCCAGTGGGTC
>NW_007771571.1:0-495 GCF_000696425.1 Galeopterus variegatus | reverse complement strand
GAAATTACTTACATTTGTGTTACTGTAACAAAACGGAGATTTGTATAGTCAAGCTTGAGCTCTTTCAAACTCTGAGGGATACAGTCATTTTGGACAGCTAAGGATTTACCTTTAAAACCTATATTATAATAGTTATTTTTGTGAGAATGCTCTCTAAAATATACTCAGTATAGTTAATAAAATATAGTGAACATTTTTCTACTTTTGCTCTCTATAATATACTCAGTATAGTTAACAAAATATAGTGAACGTTTTTCTACTTTCTTAAACAATAGCCTTATATAAATCAAATCACTGATTTAGAACAGCAGTTTTGACACTCCTTTAAAAAGCAGTAGAACTCGGGCTGGCCCGGTGGCGCACTGGAGAGTGCGCCGTCTGGGAGCGCGGCGGCGCTCCCGCTGAGGGTTCGGATACCATGTGGAGACCGTTTTCCGCTCACTGGCTGAGCGTGGTGCGGGCGCGACACCGAGGATTACGATCCCCTTACCGGTC
>NW_007771570.1:5027-5256 GCF_000696425.1 Galeopterus variegatus | reverse complement strand
GCTCACTGCAGGCCTGCCTACTGGCCTTACCAACAGTCGAGAAGTAGTTGGACAGGCCTTTTCACTATAGGCCTGCCTAGCGGCCCTGCCCACCTACTGGTAAGTGGCTGGTTGGGCCCCCTTGCTGCAGGCCTGCCTAGCAGCCTTGCCAACATTCCAAGAAAAATATGTACCAAGAGACAAAGAAGGGCACTATATAATGATAAAGGGATCAATACAGTAAGCGGAT
>NW_007771570.1:2278-2944 GCF_000696425.1 Galeopterus variegatus | reverse complement strand
AACCACAAAGAAATGATAAATGTTTAGGTGATAGATATGCTAACTATTCTGATTAGATCATAATACAATATATGCATGTACTGAAACGAGAAACTGTACCCCATAAACATGTACAATGGAAAAAAATTTAAATTAAAAAAACATATATACATATAGGAGCAGAGTGTTGGTATACTATTAAAACTACACTGGTTTTATTCAAACTAGGTTGTTTTAAGATCTTAATTGGGATCTCCAAGGTAATCACTAAGAAAATAATACTGCAATTAATCAGAGAATGGCAGAATGGATTAAAAAACATGACCCCACTGTATGCTGTCTACAAGAGATTCCATTTAGATACAAAGACAAAGAGGTTGAAAAGCATAGCAAAAAATATTCTATGCAAAAGAACTGGGGTGACTATATTATTGTCAAACAAAATAGACAAAGCCAAAAAAAGGTTACAAAAGACAAAGTACATCACATATTGATAAAAAAGTTCAATATATCAGGAAGATATAAAAATTATATACACACCTAACAATAGAGTCCCAAAACATATGAAGCAAAAAACAGAATTGAAGGGAAAAATAGATAATTCAACAATAGTAGTTGAAGACTTTAATACTCCACTTTCTAATAATGGATAATTAAAAGCTCAACAAGGAAACAGAAGACTTGAAC
>NW_007771570.1:0-327 GCF_000696425.1 Galeopterus variegatus | reverse complement strand
AGACTATTCATTCCTCTTTGGATTGTCTTGGCACTCTGGTTAAAAATTAAGTGACCGTAATAAATGGTAGGGTGTTAATTCTTTTTTAAATGTTAAGTAGAATTCAGCAGTGAAGCCATCTAGTCCTGGGCGTTTCTTTGTAGGTAGTTTTCTGATAACTAATTCAATCTTTTTACTTGTTATAAATCTATTCAGATTTTCTGTTTCTTCTGCAGTCTGTTTTCAGTAGTTTGTCTTTCTAGGAATTTGTCCATTTCATCTCTGTTATCTAACTTGTTGGTATACAGTTGTTTACAGTATTCCATTACAAATCCAATTTAAATCCAA
>NW_007771569.1:0-5257 GCF_000696425.1 Galeopterus variegatus | reverse complement strand
CATGAAATGATGTTGAATTTTGTCAAATGCTCTTTCTGCATGTATTGAGATAATCATATATCTTTTTGTCCTTCATTCTCTTAATTTTGAGTGTCACGTTTATTAATTTGCATCTGTTGATCCATTCTTGTATCCCAGAGGTAAATCCCACTCGATCATGATGAATCATCCTTTTTAAAGTGCTCTTGAATTCGGTTTATGTTTTAATCTGTTTGTGCTTCAATTATCCACAGATTGGATAATTCATGAACAATAGAAATTTATTCCTCACAGCTCTGGAGGCTGGGAAGTCCAAGATCAGGCAGGTTTGATGTCTGGCGAGGGCTGCTCTCTGCCTCAAGATGGCTCCTTTAATACTGTGTCTTCACACTGTGAAAGGTGGAAGGGAAAAAAGGGGCTAGCTAGTTCTCTCTAGCCCTTTTATAAGGTCACAAATCACATTCAAGATTTAATTACCTCTTGAAGGGCCCACCCCTTATTATTATCACATTGGGGTTTGTTTCAACATGAAGTTTGGAGGGGACGCAAACTGTCAAACCATAGTATTCTGCCCTGACCATGAAATTTATGTCCTTCTCACATACAAAATATGATCATTCCATTCCAATAGCTTCAAAAGTCTTAACTTGTCGAAGCCTCAACTTTCAAGGCTAAGTCCAGAGTTGTATCTAAATATCATCTAAATCAGATGTAGGTGAGACTAAAGGAATGATGTATCCTGAGATAAATTCCCCACTAGTTGTGAGCCTGTAAAATCAAACAAGGTATGTGCTTTTAAAATACAATGGTGGGACTGGCATAGGATAGGTATTCCCACTCCAAACAAAGACAGATAGGCAAGAAGATAGGGATAATAGGTCCCAAGTAAGTCCAAAATCCAACGAGGCAAACAACATTAAATTTTGAGGCTTGAGAATAATTTTGTTTGAGTCAATGCCTTGCCTTCCAGACACACTGGAGTGGGGGTCCAGTGGACCCTGCCTCCATGTCTTTGGTGGTCACAACCCACACTGCAGATCTCACAGTTCGAGATCCAGTGCCTGAACCTCTCCCAGGCTGGAGCCGCACATCGGTGGGTCTATAGTTCTGGGGTCTTAGGTACATCCCTACCCCCATAGCTCTGCTAAACATTGTTGTATTTGGGACTGACTTTGCTGGCCCTGACAGAATGGCTTTACTGGCACTTCCCTAACAGGGGCTCTCTGCAGTGGCCTTGCTACTACAGCTTCTCTGGGCATTAATCCAGTGGGTACCGTCTGCAGTGGCCCCACTTGGATGGTTCTTCTAGGTATTGCCCTAGTGGCTGCTCTGTGTGGTAGCCCCACCCCTGTGGTAGTTCTCTGCCTGGGCCACAAGTCTCTCCATGGCATCCTTTGAAATCTAGGTGGAGGCAGCCATGCCCTCAAAGCTCTCACACTGTGCACCTGCAGAGTTAGCACCATGTGGACACTACTGAGTTTACCACTTGTGCTCTTCACAATGGTATCCCTAATGCACCTGGGCCTGCTTGAGCTGCAGCTGGGGCAGCCAAAGAATGCTACAACAGAATGTGTGGAGCAGAATCTTGAGACAACAGTATGCAGTGAGCCTCAAGGTCCCATGGGCACCCTGGGCCACTCTCTTGAAACTGTTCTGTCCCCAATGCCCTGGAATTCTAGGCTTGTGAGAGAAATGGGAACCTTAAAAACCTACAAAATGCCTTTATCATCATTCTTCCAATGTTTTGATGAGTAGCACCTGGCTTCTGCCTGTCTGTATTAATCTCCTCATCAGAAGGTAGCTTGGCCAAACTCTTGGTATTCTTTCCCAAACACAGCTTTTCAATTTTTTCATGGCCAGTCTGAGAATATTCCAAATCTTTAAGGTCTGCTTCCCTTTTGAATAAAAACTGTCTTAATTTCATTTCTCTATTCTTGCACTGTACTGTAAGTAAATGCCTTGTTAGAGATTTCTTCAACCAATGCCTTCCACAAAGTACTGAGACAATTCAGACATGTTCACTGTTACTTTATAACAAAGATAGCCTTTACTCCAGTTTCCAGTAAGAATTTCCTTATTCCCATGACCTCATCAGAATGCCCTTTACTGTTTATAATTCTACTGGATTTCTGACCATGACCACTTAGATAATCTCTAAGAAGACTGAGGATCTCTCCACAGCTCTCCTTTTCTTCTGAGCCCTTGCCAGAATTGCCCTTACTGCTCCATTCATGGTAATCTAAGCTTTTCTAACATGTACTTTAAATCTGTTCCATCAGCCACCACCACTGCTTCCACCACCATGAGGTAAACTTGCTGCCACTGCAGACATCATAGCTACATGTGCAGACACTGTGAACACTGTAGCCAAGCAGGTGGCCACTGCTACCACCACTGCTGCAGTCATGCCACCACCACCAGCAGCATGAGGCAGTCGGCATCACTGTGTGAGCAGCCTGCCACTGATTGATCCACCACTGCCACACAGGCAGTCCATCAAGGCCACCTTCACAGCCACAGCTGCTGCAAGGGCAGCCTGCTATGACAGCAGCCACTGCCATTCTGCAGGTGGACCACTGACCACTCGACTGCATTAACACAAGGAGGATCACCAGCAGAGTCCAGGGAAGGAGAGTAGTAGAAGAAGCAACTGCTCTACCACATGACCAGATATCAATGTAGGGATACCAGAAATATGAAAAAACAACAACAAAAAAATGAGTCTATCAAAGGAATACAATAACTCTCAGGTATCAGATCCATAGAGCAGAAAATCTTTGAAAGGATTGAAAAGGAATTTTGAGTAAAAATCTTAAGGAAACTCAATGAGATACAAGAATATGCAGTTAGATGACAGAAAAAACTGAGCAAAATTATCCAGGACATGAAAGGGGAAATTTATAAAGAGCCACTATGGAAAATGGTATGGAGGCTTCTCAACAACTACAGATAGATCTGCCATACAATCAGCAATCTCACTTCTGGGTATATATCCAAAGGAATGGAAATCATCATGTTGAAAGGATACCTGCACTTCCATGTTTATCAGAGCTCTATAGCCAATATACACAATTAACCTAAATGTCCATCAACAGATGACTGGATAAGGAGAATGTGGTATATACAGACAATGGAATACTACTTGGCCATAAAAAAATATATAAAGTAATTCTGCCATTTGCACTAATGTGGATGAGTTTGAAAAAAATTATGTTAAGTGAAAGAAGCCTGTCATAGAGGGAAAAATACTGCATGTCCTCACTTGTAAGTGAGAGCAGACAGAGAAAGAGGGAGAAGAAAAGAAAGACTACACTGGTATGCTGAACTTGCAGAGGGAGAGAAGAAACCTAGGGTTGGTGGTGGGAGTGGGGAGGCAGAGAGGTATTGGTGAGAGGTTGAGTGTGGGACACAGAGAAAAACTGCAATTTAATGTAGTGGGCATGCTGATAGCATTGGTTTTCTCATCACATCTTGGGCATCAGGTGCTGACAGCTCCTGACCCAGGAATATGTACTATCAATAATAATAATAATAAACAAACAAACAAACAAATAAGATGATCTGGTTCTTTCAAATAGCAAAAAAAAAAAAACTGTATAAAAGATTGTAGCAGAAGTCATGGAACTGAAGGATTCATTAAACAAACAAAAAAGCATAACTGAAAGCTTAAGCAGCAGGCTAAAGCAAACAGAAGAAAGAATTTCTGATCTTGACAGTCTCTTTGAAATAACTCAGGGGGACAAAACAAAAAAGAAAAAAGAATTTTTAAAAATGAAGAAAATCTAAGAGAGATTGCAGACAACTCTAAGTACCCAAACATCCAAATCATGAGTATTACTGAAGGAGAAGAAAATGGAAAAGGCATTGAGAACATATTCAATGAAATAATAGCAGAAAACTTCCCAGGAATAGGGAGAGAAAAGGACCTTCATATCCAGGAGGCTCAAAGTAACCCAAACAGAATTGGTCCAAAAAGATCCTCTCCAAGACACATTGTAGTCAATCTGGCAAAATTCAAAGACAAAAAGAGAATCTTAAAAACAGCAAGGTAAAACCATCTAGTCAACTATAAGGGAGTCCCGTGAGACTAACAGCAGACTTCTCAACAGAAACTCTACTGGCCAGAAGAAAATGGGATCATATTTTCAAAATACTAAAAGAAAAAAGTTGCCAGCTGAGAATACTATATGAAGCAAAGCTATTCTTCAGAAACAGAGAAATAGTGCATTTCTCAGACATACAAAAACTACAGGAGTTCACCACCATACAACCAGCCCTATAATAAATCTTCAAGAGTTGTGGAATCCAAAAAGTGATAAGTGCTACCATGAATATACAAGAAAGAATAAAACCCACTGGTAGAACAAAAATGTAAATGAGAATGAGAAAGAAACTGTATCTTACCACCTCCAAAAACCAACAATCACTGAAGACAAACAATAAAAGTGAAAGAGAGAACCAAAGATATTTAAAACACCCAAGTGAAAATCAGCAAAATTCCAGGAGTAAGACAATACCTTTCAGTAACAACCCTAAATAGAAATGCATTTAATTCCCCACTCAAAAGACACAGAATGACTTACTGGATTAAAAAGCTAGACCCAACTATGTGCTGTCTACAAGAGACTCACCTCACCTGTAGAGACACACAAAGAGCAAGAGTGAAGGGATGGAAAATGATATATCACACAAATATAAATCATTGGTTAAAATAGACTTTAAACCAAAAACTGCAAGGATATGCAAGGATAGTTCAACATATGCTAGTCAATAAATGTGATACACCACATCAACAAAATCAAGAACAAAAACCATATGATTATTTCAATAGATGCAGAAAAAGCATTTGACAAAATCCAACATGACTTCATGATAAAGACTCTCAGTAAATTAGGTATAGAAGGAAAGTATCTCAACACATAAAAGCCACATATGACAAACCCACTGCCAATATCATCCTGAATGATATGAGAAAGAAAAAACGGGCCCTCCAGAGAACTCACTAGCAGCCACTAGCCACAGCTGAGTACTTAGTCACCCTTCCAGTGCTAGTTCTTATTCTGTTCTGAGCGAGGCAGCCCAGACAACAAAGGCCAAGTAAGCCAGCAGAGATGGCACAGAAACGGAGTGGAACATGCCGGACCGGCCCAACTGTGCGAACTCTATAAGTCACCCCCAGCCCAGCCCCACTTGCGGGGCGAAGCCCGACTGCTCCCAACCCGCCTGGCTCCCGCCTACCACACCAGGCTAGGCACCCACAACAGAGCTGCCTCCATTT
>NW_007771568.1:3168-5257 GCF_000696425.1 Galeopterus variegatus | reverse complement strand
CTCGACATCCTCAGTCCCTTGCAGGCTCCTTATAACACAATTTTGAGTCTTGGAGTCTTCCTGACCTCCCACAGGGACCCAATGCCCTTTCACCTTCCCCACATCAGCTGTCCATACCTGGCTCCCAGGGTTCAGCGGGGCCAGGATGATGTAATTGGGGTCGGTGGGGGCAGTGGCACGGGACAGAGCAGGCAGGGTATGCTGGCCCCCACGCTTGGCCACTTCAGTATAGCGCTCCCAGCCACCAAGCAGCAGCCCATCTGAGCTGTCACACACAAGGTGGCAGCTGTGGCGCTGCTCGGGCCGTGCCTGGGCCCCATGGGTGCAGTTCTTCTCCCGTTTGTTGGGGGGTGACTGAAGGTCATGTGTTGACTTGCAGGAGGCACGCCGCAGGACCCCGCCATCTGGCCCAGGCTTGATCTGGGGGACCATGCGCCACACAAGCAGGATGATCTCACTAGGACAGCTCCTGGAAGTTGGGGGATCACACAGTGAAGTTGAGCCTGGGGAAGACCAATATCAGCCAGGGTGGGGGCCTGCAGGGCAGAGAGGAAGAAGAAGGGAAGAGGAAGCAGACACAGGTAGAAGCCCCCAGGCCAGTATCAGGGCAGGAAGAGATGTAAGAGGCCATTTAAAGCAGAGAGAGCAAAGGGGCCTCTTAGGTCAACTCTAGTTGACTGGAAGTAGCTGAGAAGGACCCTGAGGCCAAGGCCAGGTTGAGGAACAGGAAAGAGCACCATACTCAACTCATGATGCCTGTCATGGGCAAGATATAAGCGAGCAGGAGCAAGTGAGCCACCTAAATGCAATCCATCCTCTGGTCATTCGAGAAGCAAACCTAAAATGGGGCCATTAGGGTTTTACCCCAGGGATCAAAATTCAAGAGACAAACATTTTAAAGAATAATTTTTTAATTGTGCAATTGAAATATCTGCAACATCTATATGTCCTTAAAAACAATGGGCTTAGCTCTTTTGGTAACAGGAATAATAAGCTGAAGAGGAAAGCAACCCCCTGCAGTCACGTCATGAACCACAAGGCCTCTTTGACAGCTTCTTCCCCGCTGTGTGCTCTGGGACCCAAAATTGCTCTGAGCCCAAACCTTCCAATTTCAGGCCAAGAAACTGACTCTCTGAGGAGCAAAGTGAATTGCTCATGGCTGGGCAAAGGAGGGAGCAGCAAGAGCAGGGCTGGGCGAGGCAGTGTGCCCAGAGCTGGGGGGAAGAAGTGCCATCAGCCTGAGGCCCCAGGCCGCCCACTGTCCCTGTCACCGGATCTCGTGTGCCAGCTCCACGCATTTCCAGTGCTCCACAGGCCTCTCATTCAGTTGCAGTACTGTGTCCAGCTGCTGCAGCCCTGCCCGCTCTGCCGGGCCCCCTGCAGGAACAAAGAAAAGCCAGTCAGGGGCCCCCGAAGCCCAAGCACCTCAAAGGACCTGGAATCCTTTATTTCTGTGGTGACTTCAGACAAGGGCCGCCCTTTTTCTTTCAGTTTCTTCGTCTGTGAAATGAAGGGCCAAGCTTGGTGGCTCTCAAGGGCCTTGAAGGGAGGTACCCCTTTGCCCTCATCCCCACCCTGCCTGCCTCCCCCTAATGCTGGCTCACCTCTCTGCTGCTCACCCTCCACCCAGCCCCTCCCCCTCCCCAGGGCCTCCTACCCCAGTGAGAACCCTTCCCTGCTGCCAGGCTCACACGCTTCTTTCCTTCCTTCCATGCCATTCACTGAGCACCCACCTCTTGCCCTCTCTGTGCAAGCACTGGGGACACCCTGACCACTGAGCACTGGCTTTTGCCCTTAAGATGCCTACTCCGTGATTAGGAGAAATCTTTTATTCAGGAAAAAAAAAAAAAGGAAAGAATGACAAGTTTTAAGTGCTAATTGGGCTTGCAATAGGATAAAATCCAATTCCAAACAGAGCTCATAAATAACTCTCATTTTCCCCTGCAGACATTACTGAAAATATAGGTTGAGTTCCTGTTCAAAATGATTGGGAAACAAAATATAAAAATCTATTTTCATTTTGATAAAAACAAAAAAAGAGTGGGCATATTTTCATAAACCTCAGTCTCATCTGAAAATATTATTCTTT
>NW_007771568.1:0-2323 GCF_000696425.1 Galeopterus variegatus | reverse complement strand
AGACAAGCGAGGCTCACTTACCAGAATCCACAGCCTGGACTCGAACCGGAGAGTCACAGCAGATGGTGAAGCCAAAGCCGTCCTTCCCCCTTGGGATGGTGATCTAGGACACAGCCCAGTTCAGTCACTCCCAGAAGCTGCGAGGCCACTACCTCTGCTCCAAGGTTGGGAAGCCCAGAGCCACCCTCCTCTCTAAGGGAAATGGAGCCAACTAGGAGCTGGTCAGCCCCTCGCTATCCCTATCTCAGCCCAGGCATCTTGAGCACTGGGTTGTGGGCCAAGCAGGAAGGCTGACAGGAGGGAAGCCCAGGTCAACACAGGGAGAGCCTGGGGTGGACGAGGTCTTGGAAGGGCAAACCACGCCCTCCTCAGCCCCACCAGCCCCAGCCCTTTGCCCCAGGGCCCCCTGGAGCTGCACACCTCCACTTGGCCCATGATTCACTGCCTTTCTCACTCCCTTCTTCCTTTCCCACAGAGGTTCACAGAGCACTGGCCCAGGGCTGGCCCTGTGCTTAGGGTCCAAAGACAAAGCCACCCTAGTTGCTCTCTCCCAAAGCATAGGGGAGGGAACTGGGACACACTCACTCAATCTCCAGGCAAAGAGTCAGAGGAAGAGTGCCAGGGTTCTATGGCTAGGGCCTCAAGGCATCCAGTGAGGGCTCCCATGTGAGGGGCAGGGAGGGCCCAGCTAGATGAACCTGAACTAGCCACTGACCTCACTTTGCCTATTGAGGCCCATGTGCATGGCAGGTCCACAACTCTACTTTCAGAAGTTCCATGAAAGGGCCCTGCCATCTGGATGTGCTTTTCTAACCAACACACAATTATTGAGCTCCTACTGCATGCCAGGCTCTGCTTAGGTACAGGGTCATGAGGCCTTGGTCCCCAGCTCCCAGAGGGGCATGAGGATACACAAATCTCTCCAAAGCAAAGCAGGGCACCACAAGCAATAGAGTAAAACATGACGGCAGTGCTGCGAACATTCCTTTGTGCTTTGACTTTTGACTTGGCACGTGGCAGCATCCCACCAGCACAAGGATGCAGTGTGCAGTGTTGTCCCCTGGCTCATTCAGGCTGCTAAAGAAGCAAAAGTCGAAAAAGGGGTTCAGTGGGGTCCCCAGAGACTTCCTAGGAGAAATGGGACTTGGAGTGGGCCTGATGAGGCATGGGGAAGAGTGTCCTGGGCAAGTTCAGGAAGAAGCCAGCTCAGCAAGCCCACAAAAGGTCAAGGCTGTTGGTCTTGCCGGGAGACTTCTGTCTCCTCCTTCGAGGGTTGTCTCTTTAAGGCTGGTGCCTGCATTCACCTCCTGGCTGTCCCCAGGCCAGGCATGAGAGAGGTGTGGAGGAGGAGGGGCCCTAGGGTGACAAGGCTCTTGGAAGCTGCTAGGGCCCATGAGGCTCTGCTTCCCACCAGCCCCAGGACTGGATTCAAAGCCAGTTTGTAAAACAGGAAATCTGACAGACAAGGGGAAGGGGGAGGGGGCAGGAAAATACCCTGTTCCCGTAAGAATTCTGGGAAAACACGCAGCTAAGACAGGAAGAGAAAAAAATGGAAAGAAAGAAAGAAAAACAAAGCCAGGAGTGAGTGCAGAAAGCTAGAGGAAAGGAAAAACTACTAGTTGCTGGGCCCACCTGAGGCCGAGAGAAGATGTCTAGAGCTGGTCCACTCCATGGGACCTGCAGGGATTTCTAGGGGCCTCACAACCCACCCCTCAACCCAAGCAGAAGCAGGGATCTCAAAGCCTTCCCACTTCCCCAGTCCTAGCCTACCACAGGGCCACAGCTCCTCCTGCCTGGAAAACAGGTCCCAGCACCTGGGCTCTGGGCTAACAGCTTTCGAATAGTAGCCCCAGAGTTGAGTCTGGAGAGAGGGAGTTGTTCCAACAAAACAGCCTCCCCCTCTCACATCCTGGTCCCCTCATCCAGGCAGGACTGTGAACTGGATTCCCCTCTGCCTCCCTGAGCACCAGCCAGCCCAGACAACAGTGTAATCCAGCTGGGGGGTATGAAGGAGTGGAAGAGGAAAGGGTGTCAGGAAGCAAGCCCACCTCCCAGCTCAGAGTGAGGGCTGGGACTACATGAAGGAAGCAGAATCATGCTTGTCTGTCATGGTCAGTGACCACGATGAGGGCAGTGTCCAAAGAACCAGATCATCCCTGCAACCCTGAGGGAATGCAGGGCTAGTTTTAGTATGCCCATTTTACAGAAAGGGAAACCAAGGCGCAAAGTGAGTAAGGGCTGCCCTCTGCTCTCAGCTCTCCGTGACCTTGGGCCTCAAAGGCAGGAGGTACCCTGACTCCCAGCAGCTCCTGACAGAGGCTGT
>NW_007771567.1:1469-5257 GCF_000696425.1 Galeopterus variegatus | reverse complement strand
CACAATAACTAACTACATTGTATATTGACAAAATAAAAATAAAATAAATAAAATAAATAAAAATAAAAATGTAAAGACCAAAAACAAAAAAAAAAAAAGAAAAGAAAATTATTGAAAGTCACAAATCATCAAAGAAAAGTGACTTTAAACAACAGATCGTTCATTCAGGTGGCAAATATTCATTGAACACCAACCATGTGCCAAGTAGGTGTTCAGGTGAGCACACAGTGTGCCTGCACTTATGGAACTGTGGTCCCAATGGAGGAGGGGTTGACACACCGAAAAGCAAATAAATGCTCTGCAAAGGACAAGGAGCCAGATGAGGGCCTGGACATTGACGCCAGGTGTCCAGTATGGTCCCTGAGGAGGACCTGCCTAGAGTAAGGGAAGGCATGTTCCAGGCAGAAGGAGCAGGAGGTGAAAAGGTCCTGGGGCAAAAACATGCTTCACAAGCTCCAGGAGCAGCAGGAAGGCCAGCAAGACCATGTCACATGCAGGCGCTTGGGAACAGGGAAGTCAGGAGACAGGCCAGGGGCCAGACCAGCTCTGATTCGAGCTTCAGGCTTCATTCTGAGGTGATGTGAGGTCCCTGCAGGGATTTGGGGAGGGGTCCTGTCTTTTTAAGTCTTGTACTGGGTGCCACTGGAAAGTGAACTACACTGAGGCAAGGGTGAAAGCCAAGGGAAGGGACCCACTAGGGTCTGTGCAGAAGACCCAGTGGGAGAGCAGAAAAAAAAATACAGAAGAATATACAAAAATATTCAAAATAAGGAAAATAATTCCAAATCTAAAAATTCACAGTATCTTTAAATGACATAAGTGTTATTAAGATATTATTATAAATAATAACATAGAGATGCTGCTGGTTTTTACAAGTAGATTCTGTATCAAGCAACATTACTGAGTTTGTCTGTTCTAAGTGTTTTTTGGTGGAGTCTGTAAGGCTTTCTAGATAGAAGATCCTGTCATCTGCAAACAGGAACAGAATGACTTCCTCCTTTCCAGTTTGGATGACATTTATTTCTTTCTCTCGTCTAACTGCTCTGTCTACAACTTCTATTACAATGTTGAGTAGAAGTGTTGAAAGTGGGCATCCTTATCTTGTTCCTGTTCTAAGACAGAAAGCTTTCAGCTTTTCCCCATTCTGTATGATGTTAGCTGTGGTTTTGTCACATATGGCCTTTATTGTATTGAGGAACAAACCTTCAGTACCTAGTTTGTTAAGCATTTTTATCATGAAGGGATGTTGAATTTTGTTGAATGCTTTTTCTGCATCTATTGAGATAACCATATGGTTTTTGTCCTTGGTTTTGTTGATGTGGTGTATCACATTTATTGACTTGCATATGTTGAACCATTCTTGCATCCCTGGGATGAATCCCACTTGATTCTACTGTATAATTTTTTTAATGTGCTGCTGTATTCTGATTGCTAATATTTTGTTGAGGATTTTTACCTCTATGTTCATATACATAGTGGTCTGTAAATTTCCTTTTTTTGTTGTATCATTGTCTGGTGTTGGTATCAGGGTGATGATGGCCTCATAGAAGGAGTTGGTATTAACTCCCTCCTCTTCAATTTTCTGGAATAATATGTGCAGAACTGGTATTACTTCTTCTTTAGACATTTTGTAGAATTCAGCAGTGCAGCCTTCAGGTCCTGGGCTCCTGCGATGAAAGATTTTGTATTACTGGTTCAGTTTCCTCAGTTGTTTTCATCTGTTCAGATTTTCTATTTCTTCGTAATTTGATCTTGGTAGATTGTGTGCATCCTTGAATTTTTCCATTTCTTTTGTTACCACATTTGTTCACATATAGTTGTTCATAATAGTCTCTCATGATCCTTTGTGTTTCTGTGGTGTCAGTTGCAATGTCACTGTTTTCATTTATGTTTTGGGGGTTTTTTTGTTTGTTTTTTTTTTTCTTTTTAGTTTTCTGTCTCTTTTTCTTGGTTAATCTAGCTAAAGCTTGGTCAATTTTGTTTATCTTTTTAAACAACCAACTTTTCATTTCACCAATATTTTCAATTTTTTAGTTTCTCTTTTGCTTATTTCTGCTATGAGCTTTATTTCTTTCCTTTTGTCCATTTTGGGTTCAGTTTGCCGTTGTTTTCCTACTTCCTTCAGGTGCATTATTAGGTTGTTAGTAAGAAAACTTCTTTCGTTTTTGATGTGGGTATTGACTGCTGTAACTTTTCTCTCAAAGTTGCTTTTGCCATGTCCTGTGGGTTTAGGAATGATGTGTTTCCATTATTGTTTGTCTCAAGGATTTTATAAATAACATTTTTAATTTCTTTATTCACCCATTAGGAGATGTTCTTTAATTTTCATGTATTTATAACTATTCTGAAGTTCATCTCTTTGTTCATTTCTACTTTTATACCATTGTGGTCAGAAAAGATTTGATATGATCTCTGTATTTTGGGGGGCTTTTTAGTTGATCACTTGATGCAGAGATGTATTTTTTAAGTGAAAACTTTTTGTTCTATTTCTGTACCACCCTATCACTTTCAGTCTTTTTTTAATTGAAACCTAATTGATTATAAATATCTGTGGGGTTCAGATTTGACTATCAATACTTGTGTACAGTATGTGATGGTTAAATCAGGATAATTACCTTATTCATCATTGAAATATGTAATCATTCTTGTGTCCAGTAACCAATTTCTCACTGGCTTCCCTCCCCTTCCTCCCTCACCTTCTCTCTCTAGGAACCCAAGTTCTGTTCTTTCCCTCTGAAAGTTCAATATTATTGTGATTGTTGTTTCTTATTTCTCTCTTCCTCTTTCATTCATTCTTATTTATTTGTTTATTAGCTCCCACATATGAGTGAGGACATGCAGTATTTGTGTTTCTGTGCCTGGCTTATTTCACTTCACATAATTTTTTGCGAGATCATCCATGCTGCAGTGAATGTTAGAATTTCATTCTTTTTTGTGGTTGATCTAGTTTTATGGTTGCTGTGGCATATTACATTTATTAAATTGTGTATTTTGAAGCATCCTACCACCTCTGTGATGAATCCCACTTGAATATGGTGCATGATCTTTCTGATGGGCTGTTGTATTCTATTTGCTAATATTTTGTTGAGGATTTTTGCATCTATGTTCATCAAGGATGTTGGGCTGCAGTTTTGTTTTTCAGTTGTGTCGTCGTCTGATTTTGGTATAAGGATGATGCTGACTTCTAAGATGGCGACGGGTCTGGAGCGGCCGTGCCAGGAGACAGCGCGATCCTGAGAAGTGTGCGCTGTGATACCAGACTACTATTTGCATTTCCAAGAGCAACAAAAAACGAAAAATCTTTCAACAATGAACCTACATCGACAAACAAGCAGCAACAGGTTCGAGGTTTTAGGGCCGACACAAAAGAAGACTCCTGAGAGCGCCCAAGCCCTGCTGCGGGTACGAGTGAGCAGCCCGAAACAACAAAGGCCAAGTAAATCGGCTGAGATGACACAGAAACGGAGTGGAATGCGCCAGACCGGCCCAACTCTGTGAGCTCTGTGAGTCACCCCAGCCCAGCCCCACTTGCGGGGTGAAGCCCGACTGCTCCCTGCCTGCCTGGCTCCTGCCTACCACACCAGGCCAGGCGCCCACAACAGAGCTTCCTCCATTTTCTGAGGTGGGGGTGGAGACGGCCGGCTTAGAGCAGACAAGCCATCCATCTCTGCTTGGCGCGGCTCCGCACTGAGACGTGCCATTTGCTTACCTCGATGCGGAGCACCCTGGGGCCTGTGGACCGGCATACAATCCCACTCTCCCCGTGGATCTCAGATGGGGCTGGTAGC
>NW_007771567.1:0-332 GCF_000696425.1 Galeopterus variegatus | reverse complement strand
GTGTGCTGAGGTACCCTCCCCCGAGGAGTTCACTCCCGGCAGTGGGAGAGACTGGACACCTTCTGGGCAGGGCAGGGAAGGGAACAACTTTGATGACTCAACTGAAAGACAAGGTTTGTAGAAGACATGCCTCAGCCCTGTCCTGAGCACACAGAGTAGGGAGGGGTCCGGCAAAAGGAGGCGGAATCTCAGAAATAAATAAATAAAAATAGAACAACAATTACACACCCTGCGGGAACGCTTTGCAAGTTTCAATAGCCCCATATACTGCACACAGAGTGTGAAAACGCCCTGATAGCGAGGTGCAGAACACACACACCTTACAGGACTTG
>NW_007771566.1:5036-5257 GCF_000696425.1 Galeopterus variegatus | reverse complement strand
ATTCTTAGAGCTTGCAAACTTAGCACTCTATGGATGCCACTGAGGCTTTGGGCTTGTATTTTTCAAAGATGAAGGTCCAGCCACACCTGGAGCCAACTTAGCATGGCTGAAGCAACCAAAGCAGCTGGGATGTTGGTGCTGGAAGCACCTTCCTAAGGTTGATCTGGGCAGAAAGCCCATGGAGGGCACCTCAGGCATGTTCCCCAGATCATTTTGCTTCC
>NW_007771566.1:2641-3094 GCF_000696425.1 Galeopterus variegatus | reverse complement strand
ATATTCAGGGCATTACTCATCAAACTGCCAATAGAATATTTCACAGAAATAGAAAAAAAAAAATCAAAAATGTATATGGAACAAGAGACCCTGAATAGCCAAAGCAATACAAAGTTGGTAATATCACACATCACAGTCCCTGACTTCAAAATACCTTATTAAACTATAGGAATCAAAACAACATGGTACCGTCACAAAAATAAACAGACCAATGGGACAGAATAGAGAATTCAGAAATAAGTCCATTTACTTATTGCCAACTGATTTTAGACAAAGGTGCCAAGAACATATGTTGAGGAAGGGACAGTCTCTTCAGTAAATGCTGCTGGGAGAATTGGAAACCCATATGCAGAAGAATAAAACTACATCCCTATCTCTCACTATATACCAAGATTAACTCAAAATGGATTAAGGACTTAAATGTAAGACCCCAAACTATAAAACTTCTTGAAG
>NW_007771566.1:0-598 GCF_000696425.1 Galeopterus variegatus | reverse complement strand
CCAATCAATGACAAAGAAAAAAAATCTTAAAAACATCAAGAGAAAATATATACAACGTATAAAGGAATAATAACAAGGATTAAAGTAGATTTCCCACCAGAAACAAAGCAGATATTTAAAAAAGTGGAGCAACATCTTTGAAGAATTGAATGAAAAATGTCATTCTAGAGTTTTACATCAAATGAAAATGTTAAAAGAATTCTTCACCAAAAGATCTGCACTCAAAAATGTTAAAAAAGAAAAAATTCTTGAGGCAGAAGAAAAATGATATAATAATTATGGACCTACACAAAGAAATGATGAACATATGATGAAATGTTAATGACATGGGTAAATGTGTGACATTATTTTTACCTTTAAAATCTCTTTAAACGATAATTGTTCAACAAAAATAATGACAATTGTAGAGTCTACAAGCAAAATGTATACTAATAGTAGCACAAAGACTAGGAAGAGAGAAATGAAAATGTAACATGGTCAGGTACTTATATTGTGTGTATAAGTTAAAGATGTATAATTTAAACTTTAAAGCAAGTTCTAAAATAATAAAACAAAGAGTTATAGCTAATAAGCCTACAATGAAAATGTATTAGAATTA
>NW_007771565.1:4654-5257 GCF_000696425.1 Galeopterus variegatus | reverse complement strand
GATGGGACATAATAATCAACTACATTGTATATTGACAAAATAAAAATAATAATAAAGAAAAGAAGTAAAAACTATTTCACACAATATGTAAAGCACTCCATGCATAAAAAAAAAAAAGAAAAAAAATTTTTAATGACTAGATGGGTACAGAGTTTCTGTTTGGGATGATGAAAAAGTTCTGGAAATAGAAAGTGTTGATGATTGTACAACATTATGAGTGTATATAATGCCACTGAACTGCATACTTAAAATAGTCAAAACGCTCAATTTTATGTTGTGTATATTTTACCACAATAAAAAAATGACTCTAGAAAGACTGGTTTTTCCTGGGATTATCAGATTCAATCTTTTAGAAAATATGGAATTGATCCAGGGCTGTGGGACTGTTTAACATGGTAAATTATCTCTACTGCTGTGTATATCTTGTTCTCTGAGCATTTAGTATTTTTTTTTTTTTGTCTTTTCCCGTGTCCAGCAATGGATCGCAACCCTCAGTGTCGCCCCCGTACCGGACCGGGACCGTCAACGGGATCGCAGCCCTCGGTGTTGCTCCCGCGCCTCGCTCAGCCAGTGAGCGGGAACCAGTCTGTATGTGGGATCCGA
>NW_007771565.1:0-3654 GCF_000696425.1 Galeopterus variegatus | reverse complement strand
GGTCTGTATGTGGGATCCGAACCCTCGGCGGGAGCGCCACCGCGCTTCCCAAGCAGTGCACTATAGCAGTGCGCCACCGGGACGGCCCGCATTTAGTATTTTAAATGGATTTTTTGAAGATAAAAAACCAGAAAGTAAATATTTCCATTCACCTCTCTTCTCCCATAAAGATGTTTGGTGCCATCTGGTGATGAGGTGAAAAGATTGGGTTGCCAGAGAGATTAGCATAGACTGTTTAAAGTAGTAAATTAGGACGGCGTTTTTTAACCTGCAGTGACAAATGGCTTTGGGCTATGATCAAGTTCTACAAACAGATTAAGCCCTTTTTCTTCTTAGGAATAAAACTGGCCTGCCAAGTCCTAAAAATAGGTTGCTAATCACCTGGCCTATTTCCTAACTGTTGTTATTTTTCAAAAAACTCTTTTGACCAGACCTTGGTAATTCTTATCCACCTAATTAAAAAATTAAGTGTACATTCTTTAATAGGAGCTTTGTCTGATAAATTGTCTTCTTTAAACATGTTTATGGTTTCTTATACCAAAAAGTACAATTACAGAAGGAAATAAAATATCTAAGCAAATCCCATCCCAATTTGGACTGCAGCAGGCAACTGAAAGCTCTTTCTTAAATCTTGTCCATCCCAGTATTTCCAATAAATAAATGCTTTTAATCTGGGATAAAATTTTATATTGTTTGGACTTTCAGAATAAACAATGTAGAGTCTGTTAAAGCAAGTCCTTGGAAAATCTAATCAACCCCTTTATTTTTCTAACAATAGAGCTTATACTTCCAAGCATCCCAAGACTATTGCAGGAATATCAGCCTTCTCAAGGAACCTCATGTTTTAGTGGAAGATTTCTCTAAGCCTTTTCAGATGTAAGAAGTTTTTCTGCCTTTTGATTTTGTTCACTTGATTTATGTCCCTATAAAGTGAAAGCCGTAATAGTTTTCTAAACAAACTATCTATGAGAGCTGGCAGGGCATTTTATACTTCTTTTGATTAAAAAGACACCAACAAGAATAATAGTTATTTTATTTACATCTCTTCTTGTTATCTAATGGATTTAAAGCAGTTGTCATAATAGTAGGAGGTGCCATTTATTGTGTCCACCATATGACAAGGGTTGTGCTGGGCATTTTCACTTGGAGGTTAAGCACACAGATTCTGGAGCCAAACAGACCTAGTTCAAATCCCGGTTCCACCACTTATAAGCCCTGTGACCTCACACAAGTTATTCACCCTTTCTTAGCCTTTTTCTTTGTAAAATAGGGGCAAGTCATTATTCGCATCTCATAAATGTGCACTTTACCTGAGATACTGTAGCTACTTTAGCAGAAGCTCTAACATGTACAGAATACTCAGTAAAGGCAAGTTTCATTCAATTAATTCCCATAACTTCACAAGATACATAGTGTTCTTCTATAGAACACAGGCTTAGAGAGATTAAGCAATTTGCCCTAAGTAGGCAGGGTATGAATCCATATTCATCTGCTCCCACAGTCCACGATTCTTTCCTCATAGCTATGACTCTATTTATTCTATTCATTTTATTATAATAGTAATGCTCATAATAGCCATATCATTGGAGGCTGGAAAACTAACCCTAATATGGGCTCATTAGCTCTCACTATAGCTTTCCCTTCAGGGAATTTTCTCCCTCTCTTCATTCTCCCTCTGTCTTTGGCTAAGTGAAGCTTCTGATGGCCAGATCACAAAATTGCCTAAACTGTGATTTGTCTTGCTGAGGGAGATGAAAGCTGCAAAATTCAGGAGGGGGACACCGAGCCTCAAACGCCTGGGCCAACTGCTTGTGCTCAGTTAGTTCTCAGACCTCGTCAGCCCAGAGAGACAAAACTAGGCCTTCCACATGGCCATTTGGCTTGAAGGGTGCTCCATCGAATTGGAGCTCTTTAGGTACACACCAGTCACAGCTGCAAACTGCTGGTGCCACTCAGGGTGTTTTATTAGAAGGTATTGTTCAAGAATGACATGTGAGACAGATGACTGTTGCCATTGAAACAACACTGTCAACCCTAGAATATTTACTCGTGTTCATCTTCCTCGTCCTCACCCCCTTTTCTATTGCACTTACTCATTTGTATATACCATGTGTATGTTGTTTCTCTCTTTATTTAGCTGGATCGGGCAAGATTTATTTCTCCTTTTCACTGTTGTTATTATTATCTGACTTATCTATGCCTTCCCAAGCTCATTATTTCCACCTGGAAGCTACTCTGATTATTCTCTAAAACGTCCTTAAAAGGAATTTTCCATTTATTAGGTAGGTTGTAAATCCACACCTGCAGCTCTTCCTGCTTGGCGCAGGATGTGGGGGGGAGGGGGGTGTTGTTTGTTTGTTAAAGGAATTTTCCATTTATTAGGTAGGTTGTAAATCCACACCTGCAGCTCTTCCTGCTTGGCACAGGATGTGGGGGGGAGGGGGGTGTTGTTTGTTTGTTTTTGTTTGTTTGTTTGTTTGTTTGTTTGTTAAATGACACCTGTTGCAGATAAAATGCATTGTCCCAACTAGCACATGATTCCCCCCACTTGTCTCATGCTACTGCATTGAAAACTCCCATTTTAGTTCTATGGCTGTGGCTGTCACCTTTGTAAATTACAGAGCCAGCTTCATGAGACACCACTGAAACCAGGAATTCATTTCAAACTGATATTTTTGGTGTGACCACATGTGGCCCTATTTGTTCGCTGAAACCTGCAGGAATGGGAACGTGGACATTTTTAAATCTCGCCAGGCTTTCATCTCTCTTGCTGGGCTGTCCCTTTGCTGACACGGACCATTATTTTCCCCTCACTCACTCAGCCTGTCTGATTTGCTTTCTACGAGCTTATGCATTCCTCATCAGCTTGTTGTGAGCTCTGACACATCTCAAGTAAGTTATTTATTTTGACAGGTGTATGTGTAATACATCTAATGTGGGATGAACCTCAGAGTCAGATAACCGGTTATTTTAGTCCTGGGAAACAACTTCATTATCTTGTGAAATGTACTTTCAACGCTCAGTCCTAGCAAGTAATGAATGATATTGTGTAACAGGTTTGCGGCAATTACTTTTGGAAATGAAGACTCCCTCTGGTGCTGTTGATAGAACACGAGGTGAGATCCTTTTTTTTTTTTGTAGAAGTCGGGGTTCCTGCGCAAAACCAGCTATTGTGCCACACAAGCACAGAACATTTGGGTTGGTGTAATGAACTGTTTCAACTTCATTATCTTGTGAAATGTACTTTCAACGCTCAGTCCTAGCAAGTAATGAATGATATTGTGTAACAGGTTTGCGGCAATTACTTTTGGAAATGAAGACTCCCTCTGGTGCTGTTGATAGAACACGAGGTGAGATCCTTTTTTTTTTTTCGTAGAAGTCGGGGTTCCTGCGCAAAACCAGCTATTGTGCCACACAAGCATAGAACATCTGTGAGATTGGGTTGGTGTAATGAACTGTTCACCCTTCTGCTCTGCAGGCCTCGAATCCATCCCACTTCAGGCTCAGCCTTGCCCCAGGCTCAGAGACCTATCCCGATTCTAGTTAGAGGGGATGGAAGGATCCTTAGACCAGGAGCCCCATTACTTTTCATCAAGTCAGCCTTATTTAGTTCTGCTGTGGCCATAAACCTTGATTCCCATAACTGGACCATCG
>NW_007771564.1:3455-5259 GCF_000696425.1 Galeopterus variegatus | reverse complement strand
CCCCCCCAAGAATGTCCTTTCCGTTTGCTTGTTGTAACAACTTCATAAAAGTGATACTTCTTTTGGTCCAGGAGATAGTAGCTCTTGACCAAATAACTGTATTTTATTAAATCATCCGACATTACATCAGTTCTTTTTTGTGTCTAAAATCAAATATCCAAAATTTCCAGCTTTCTGGGAAAAGCAGAGACAACACGAAATTTTTCGATCCCAGATGAAATAATTCTTCATTCATTATATACTAACATTTGTACCCCTAAAATTTATTTTTGTCTTAAAATCTATTTTGTATGATATGACCATTAAAATAACTGTCTTATTTATTTGTACTAAAATTTGTTAGACTTTATATTTTTTAATATAAATATTTTCTGTTTAGATATGTCTTTGATAAACAACAGAGGATTTTTTTTAATTTAAAAATGATCAATTCTGATAACCTTTTGATTAGAAATTGTAATCCATTTACATTTGCTGTAATTATCAATATTTTTTGACTTGCTGTGACTACTTTATTTAGTGAGTGGTTTCATCTGATCCAATGTTCTATAAACAAAAAAAATTCATTTGTTCTCAACTCATCTATTATGATGCAGCAATGAGAGACAAAAAAGATTACTAAAGTTTTTAATTTGAAATATAGTACTTTCTGGGAAGGAGTAGCAAGAATGTTCTACTCCACTGATGGATTAAGTCCATTATTTTGTCCCTCTAGCAGCTACTAATTGTGAAATTTATAAAGATCTTTCTTTGTCTTTGTCCTGCCTTTGGAGAGTAGATTATTTGTCCATTTCCCTTATAGTCATAGGTTACCTGGGTATTGAGAAGGATTCTATTCAGGCATGCAAAAGCATTTGCCAAATACTTTTTTGGTGTAAGTTTGAGGGCTAAGGAATAGGATCATGGGTTCAAAATTAAAAGTGACTGACCACCAGGCCTTGGGTTTATTTGGCGCTATGTTTACTGTAAATATCTGTATGTGGGTGGTAGAGAGGGAGGTCAATTTATGTAAGTGTAGCTGTAGTCAATTATTTTATCCATACATGATCTTGAAGCCTTAGGATTCTGGTTTTAACATTGGGTTTCTGTGCTTGTCTCAACTCCCTAAAATCTACTCACTGGCCACTGCCTTGAGAAAATTTGAAACAATAGTCTCAGTACAAGAGACACCTTAAGCACTTCATATTCAAAAGATTTTTGTATTGAGCACCTACTAACTTTGTTCCAGGTACTTTTTTAGGTACTATAAACAAAGCAGGAAACAAAAGAGACAAAAATTATTGTTCTTTGGGAGCTTATAATACAGTAGAGGGAAATAGGCAATAAAAATTAAGCAAGCAACATAAATTTTGTCAAATTGCAATATGTGTTACAAAGAATAACAAAAAAAATGGAGAATAAGCAGTGCGTGTGAGGGGAAGGCGTAATCTAAAATGCGTATTCAATGATGCAACGTGGGTTACTCCAATATGAACAATTCAGGGAGAAGGAGACAAATTAGCAATGAAGAGCAGACATTACTTGCGAAGCAGGAGGAAAACTAGGTGGCACAGTATCTTGAATTCAAGAGGATAAAGTGTTCCAACTAGGACGGTGGTGTCCTATGCTACATGGAGATAAACAGCAGCATCAACTGAGTAGTATTTACTTAGCTTTTGGAAAAAAAAAAAAAACTGTTCAGTGTTTATGAGATAAAGGGAACAAACATTTCCAGATGTTTGCTATAAAGGGAATATAGTCAGGGTGGGAGAAACAGAGTCAATAGATTTTATGAGAATGGAAGAAGTAATAGATTTTTTTTTTT
>NW_007771564.1:1661-2055 GCF_000696425.1 Galeopterus variegatus | reverse complement strand
CAATCATGATACCCCCTGATAAACATCCAGGGCTTTTTATTAGTTATATTATAATCTCCACAGTTATTTATCCATCATTTTATATGTAAACTGATTCACTGTTAACCACTTGTTCTTACATTCTATGTCTTCTCTATTTCATTATTTTTAAATGTTATGAAATATTTGAGACACTATTTAGAACAGCCAATATAGTAAATAAACATACTACTGCACAACTTAAAAATAAAATATCAATACATTTTAAGCTTTGCTTATACAACCCTCTGCTCATAGGCCCTTTCCTCTCTGCAAGGTTACTAATATCTTATTCATTATATATAGTCATTATAATATTCATGCATTTTTGATACTTTAACACATATGATATCCTTTATCATTTACATTTTCACAA
>NW_007771564.1:0-838 GCF_000696425.1 Galeopterus variegatus | reverse complement strand
AGATCTCAGGAATATTCTCCTGTAATTTCTTCTAAAGTCCAAATTGTGAGGGCTTCAGATTTATATTTTTAATTCATCTGTAATTAACTTTAGGTATGGGGGTGAAGTAAGAGTCACAATTTTTCCTATATTTATAATGAATTTTACCAGATTTTTTAATTGACATTTCTCCTGATAGCTGTAAATTATATTAATACATTTTATATTAAATATAATTGCATTTTTGAGATTAAACCTCATTTTGGTTATGGTTATATTGCTATATTTAATTTGAGTTTTTCAATGTTTACATCTATAATCACATTTAAGTTTGGGTTATAATTTTTTGTGTTGCTNGCGTTGTTCAGTAGGATTTCAAACTTTATATGAATGAAAGTACACTGCATAAATCTTTCTTACCTTGTGTTTCCCCTAATGTACTATGAAGGTTAATTCCAGCAGTCCTGGAATTAATCTGAAGTATAATGCTAAAGTTTTTGCATGTCACTAACCCTGGTAAATTCACAGAACATATTGATTAATAGTATTTCTTTGCAATCATAGGTACAAGAAATTTCAAGGTGGTTTGTAAGGTCTTGTCAGGATTATTTATTGATGACATGGAGATTGAAAATAGCAAGTGAGAAAACTTTACCATTAAGTTGCTTCCATATCAAGAATATGCCTATGCGTCTAGTATAAGAAACCCCGACTGAAATTCCACATCGGGCTTATTGGTTCTGAGATATTTTGTGCAAACCTCAGTGGCTTCTGATCCAAGGGAGATATACAGAAATACATTCATGTATTTCTTCCTTATTGAGGAAAAAATAGGAGCTGGAAGCTGACTTCCCCAGAA
>NW_007771563.1:8291-9107 GCF_000696425.1 Galeopterus variegatus | reverse complement strand
GTGAAATGCGTATTGGTGTGATCACTGTAGTCTTGTCTAATTATCTTCTATCACTGCATATGTTTGATAAATATTTAGAAGATGTTATTTATGTATTTCTCAGTGAATAATAAGAGGTGCATTCCACTGACAAATCCCTACTATTGAATGAGTGTCCCAAAATATTAAACAGTGTTGTCTTAGGAAAGGAAAGAATGGAATTTTGGAATTTGAGCTAAAACTGCTAAGAAACCAATTTAATGTTTCAAACAGCTGTGGTTTGCATGAACTGGTAGAATTCAGTTTTGGAAAAAAAAAATACAAATCTAAACAACCAGAGAGCAGTCCTGATGCTTAAAATTACCTGCCTTGAAAAAATCTGACAGAAATGTTCATAATGAATGCATAAACAAATTTTGCCAACCACAATACAAGAGATTTTTGGAAGCTTACCTTGTCTTGGCAAAATGAGCTCCTTGGTTTTTGTGATTGTCTTGTATTGGGTGTTGAAATTGAAGGTGTAGAAGCAGCATGTTTTACTTCTCTTCCTAACTTACTTCATTTTCTTTGTTTGTTTCCTGAAAAATTATACCTTTAAAAACACTTCCTTGGTGCTAAGTTTTGAAACAACTTCTTGTAACATGCTGCTGGTGTAAAGGCTGCAAAAAGGAATGTGTAAAATTGCAGAAGAAAGGGTGGTACGGTGGATAAGATCACAGGTGCAATTATCAGACTGCTTGGCAAACCTAACTGTACTACTTAGCTGAGTTACACTGGCAGATTATTTCTCTGCACCTAGTCTCATCATTTATGCTATATGAACCATGTCAATTCTCA
>NW_007771563.1:0-5259 GCF_000696425.1 Galeopterus variegatus | reverse complement strand
CTCACTGGCTGAGCACGGTGCGGCCGGTCTCAAAAAGGACAAAAAAAAAAAAAAAAAAAAATCACCTCGAGTGATTCTGACATGTTGTCCTTCTCTGGTCCAGATTCTTACTCTCTCTGGATGACTTCATCCCTACCCAGTTTTTCATGACATCTATGTATAGATGACTCATAAATTTTTACCTCCTGTTCCTACCTCAGTTCCACATTTATATATTTAACCTTCTTGACACTTCAAACCACATGTTCTACCAACACTTTTAACCCAAACTGCCCAAGTTGAGCCATCATTTTGTTTTCTCAAATCTGCTTATCATATGGCACTCCTAAATTTAAAGTTATCCAAGCAATAAATCTGGGGTTCATTTTTTCCTTTTCAGACCATTGTTCGTTACATCCAATAGTTTCTTCAGTACTATAATTTCTCCTTCCATCGCTCTCACTACTTTCTACTTCTTTCTCTTCTCACCGATGCCATCATTGTTTAGTCTAATGTCTTGTCTATCATTATCATTTCCTAACTAATTGTCATGCCTACAGCATTGCTTTCTGCAATTTAGCTTCCATTCTGTTCCTGGAGTATATTTTCAAAATACAACTCTTATCAAACTGCTGCCTGCATTACAACTCTTTTGAATTCCCACCATCTATGGAATACAGTCCAAATTCTTCAGCCTGATTTTAGATCTTCACTGTCAGCTGAATAGGAACAAAGTTCACTGACCCAGTTTCATTTATTTATTCAACAAACATTTTTTATCACCAGAAAAAATTCTAGATGACAGGAATACTGAAAGGAAAAAACAGGAAAGCTTCTAACACTGTTGGAGTTTACCTTTTAGGTCAAGGAGAATAAATAAGTAAATAAACACCTATGCATAAAGTGGTAAGTTCTATGTAAAAAATTAAAATAGAATGCTATAATTGATATTAACTAGTTACTTGCTCTATAATGGGGTTGGGAGTCAGAAAAGGCATCAAACAAAAGGTGACATTTAATTTGACACCTGAGTAAAAGGAAGGAGCCAAAAGTCTTGGGAAGAGCATTCTTAGGGAGGAGACAGCATTGTGAAGGTCCTAAGGCAGGGGACAAACTTGGCATATCTGAGGAAAAGGGAAAAATGTCAGTGAGGTTGGAGTGTGGGTTCTGAGTAGGAGACTAACATACATCAGAGACAGAAGCAGAGAACAGAGCAGGGGTGATTTATAGAGCTTGCTGAGGAGTTTGGATTTTATTTAGAATTGAATGGGAAGCCACAGAAGTTTCAAGTATAAAATAACATTAATTAATTTAAATTCTGAAAAGATCACTGCAGCAACTGGTGTAAAGCGGTAGCAGGAAGATGAGTTGATATCTATCGTGGCATTTGAGGTGCAAGAGGATGGTGAACTAGATTAGTGTGGTAGCAGTCCCTGAGATGGAGAGAGGTGACTGGGCTCGAAATACATTGTTAAGGTGGAGTAAATAAACCTTGTTAATGAATTGGAGATGGGGGAGGAGAAAATTAGAAGGATCATGCAAAACGTGTAGATGTAGGAAATATTTACTGAATATACAAGCTCAAGCTTCTGGGAAGTTGGAACAGTATCTATTGATTATGGGCTAATAAGTTTTTAGATGCCATTCAAAATCAAAGGAATCAATTCAATCACCTAGGGTGGGTATATAACGATAGAAAAAGTCCCAGTCCCAAATCCCAATAATAGATGATAAAATCTAAGTTGGGTAAGTAGAGAAGTGAGAATGTGTGGGAGGTGACTGATGATGAGAGAAAGGAACACTGGTCTCAAGGTCTCTAGGAAGTTGAAGAATTGTTGGGGTGAAAGCCCTTGAGCAGGTGAGCTGGAAGGATAGAAGGTGGTAATCAGGGACTAAGTTGCTTATAGAAGAGATTCTAGAAATGGCACATGACTTGTGATGACAGTGTTAAAATAGAACCATGGAAATATTTGGCAGAGATGAAGCAGAAGAGAAGCTCATTGGAAGTGAGGAAATGAATAAACTAAGAGACCACAACATCCCTGCTGCTTTCTAGCACATTTTGCACCTTGAGCTCTAACCATGCAAAATGATTTTCCATTCCCTGAAATGACGTTTCAAATCTCTGTGCCTTTGGCCATGTCATTTTCTCTCTTTCAAAGGCTGTTCGGGCCTGGGGAACACATATACATTCTTCCCCACCTGGGTTACACATCTACTCTCTGCAGGCTTCTTAGACCCAATCCATGCCACCCCCTCAAGGAAACTAATCAGTTTCTCCTTTATTGCCTTGTATGTATCTCATTTGTAGCACACACAGTTTGAGTCCTTTATTTAAACAGCTGTATCTTACACTAGACTCTCAAGGCCTGGAAGACAGAGAACAAATCTTATTGAGTTTTGCAGCCTCAACACTTAGCAGTGCCAGCACAAGGTAGAGGTTCCATCAATATTAGTGAACATACTCACTCAGGAGCATTTGCAAATGAGGAAGATAATAAGTAATGAGGTACTGGGGAAAGATAAGAGAGAAGAGAAGGGTTGTTTTTACCATGCAATTCCATTAAATAGACCAGTATATAGTAGTAGATTTTCAATGTCAAAATGTATACCCTTGGGCCAGCCCGGTGGCGCACTGGAGAAGTGCGCCGCTTGGGAGCGCGGTGGCGCTCCCGCCGAGGGTTCGGATCCCATGTGGAGACCGGTTCCCGCTCACTGGCTGAGCGCGGTGCGGGCGCAACACCGAGGGTTGCGATCCCATTGCTGGTCAGTAAAAAAGGAAAAAAAAAAAAAATGTATACCCTTAATTTTATAATTTAGGGACCAAAGCTCAAAAATGAGCAACTGATACAGCACTTTTCTGTCCAGTAGAATCTGTCCTTCTGCCAAAAGTGGACCTTTATCCCAAGTGTTTCATGTTACCTTTGACTAACTGGTTCTTACTTTCTATGCTTTCTAGTCAGAGTATGTAATATTAGCTGCTATAATATACACGTTGCCCCCTGTATTAGTCAGTTTATGTTAGTTATAACAAAATACCTGAAACTGGGTGATTTATAAAGAAAAACGACATTTATTGCTGACAGTTTCTCAGGCTGGGAAGTCCAAGTCCAGCTGGTGGTGGCGACAGTGACCCAGGGGTCTCACATTGCAAGATGGTGGGAGCAGAGAGAGAGAGAAGGTGCCAGGGTCTTTTTAAGCAACAAGCTCTTGCAGGAACTAATAGAGTGAGAACTCACTTATTAATCCCCCCTCCACCAGGGAGAACATTAATCCATCCATGAGGGATCCGCCCCCATGACTCAATCAGTTTCCAACACTGCCACACTGGAGATCAAATTTCCACATGAGTTTTGGAGGGGACAACACATCCAAACTCCATCACCCCCCAATCTCAGTGGTTTAACAAATGGCAGGTTTACTTTTTGCTCATACCAAGTCCAATGTGTATTAATAGGGGGCTTAGCTTTGTATAGTCATTCCAAGGCCAGGATTCTTCAATTGTATGACTCCTCTTCCTTTTAAGGCCTTGAAATTCTCCACTAGATCTCTTAAAAAATAGTAGATAATGAGGAAAGGTGAAAGAATGCCTGAGAGTTTGTAGAAATCAGACCTAGAAATATCATCCATATCCTATTGTCCACATTCTTTTGGCCAGAACTCAGTAATGTGGCCACAACTAACCTCATGGAGGCTGGGAAATAAAATCTGATTCTGTGTCAGAATGAAGAGAAAAAACATGGGTATCGATGGGCGAGACTTAAGAGGAAAAAATGTAATTTGTCCAAGACTGGATTTTTGCAGAATAGCCACTCACAAGGTGCCATAGGTACCATCTCAGTGAATTGTTTAAGACACTCATTCCTGGCAGAGTTCTGAAGTGATGAATTTGGTTATCCCTTCACTGTATCATGTGAATTATACCCACAAGGCTTGTGTCCAGCCCACTGATTACACAACAGTAGGAGCTGGGGGTGCTGCAACCATGTAAGCTGAGCCAGTGAAATTAGGCTGGAGCCAAAGTTCTGCCACATGATCTGATATTGATCCCGGTCTCTGATCACATTAGGAGAGGGGCCAGCTTAAAAACTTCATAGCTCAGAGTTTGACGTCCCTTCCTTGGAGTCTGATGCCAGTCCTGCTAGTTGCAAGATTACAACAGAGGACTCACATTCTGATAACGCTCCTGTTTCTTTTCCTTTACCCTAGTAAAGGTTGTTCCAACAGACCTGCTGATGCTGTCCAGCCTTTCAACTTTGTTTATTCAACATGGCATTCTCTGCCACAATATTTATGTTTAATCTTAGGCTTCCACATAGTTTCTGGCTAAAGCTGCCTTTCTGTGTCTGTATGTGTCCATCCAGGTCTGCTCGACCTGTGCTTTCCTCTCAGATTTAGTCTCCAACCAGATGCATATCAATCCTGTATAGCTCCACTACAGTATCTCTTACTACACCCCAACCTTCTCCACCCAGAGAGGCACCAAAATCAGAACTATAAGGGATTCAGGCTTTATGTAAAGAAGTCACCCAACTGATTGTTTGAGATTGCTTTGATAGCTTATAATTTGTGACTATATTTTTTTTAAGTTGAAAGATTGAAATGCCTGGCACTTAAAAAAATTATACTTTTTACTCTATCATTGGTGCTTAAAATGCATTAACTTCAACATCAGTATTATTAAAGTTAATGATTTACTGTATTTGTGAATATGACCATTTTTACTCATTTAAAGAACACTATGTATTTATAATGCACCAGGCACTGAGAAAGCATTCAGAATACAGGTATAAATTGAATAATCTAGACTTTAACCTAATAGATTCTCTAGTAGGAAAATTAGAATCTTCACAAAATTTTTAAGTTAATTTGTAAATAGAAGTGCTATTAAAGCCAACCACAGGTTATTTTGGAAGATAGCAGTCAGGTACAGATAGTTTAGATGGGTTAGTCAAGGAAGACCTCTTTGAAGAAGTTGCATGTGAATTACAACATGAGAGAGAAATGTGAGTTTGCCAAAGAACAGTAAGGAGAGTGTTCTAGATAGAGAAAAGAGCATGTCAAAGGCTGTTTGAAGAACTGGAAGAATCAAAAGATGCCAAGTGTGGCTGCATCAAGTGTGTGGGTACAGTGTGGAGTGGGACGGGCACAGGGATGTAAAAGGGATTGATGCAATATGAGGCTGGGGAAAAGACAGGTCTTGAAACATGTTGTAAGCCATATTTTTAAATTTGGATTTAATGCTAAGAAAAATGGGGGTTTTGAAGGGTTTTACACAAG
>NW_007771562.1:5048-5259 GCF_000696425.1 Galeopterus variegatus | reverse complement strand
GGTGAGTTAGTGAAAACAGTTGCTTATAACAAAACAGACGGAACTGGGTATTTTATAAAGTAAATGAAATGTATTGCTTACAGTTTCAGAGGCTGGGAAGTCCAAAGTCCAGGGAACACGTCTGGTGAGGGTCTTTTTTGGTGGTGGCTTTACAGTAATGCAGGGGGCTCATGTGGCAGAAAATGGTGGAGCAGAGAGAGACACTCTCATG
>NW_007771562.1:2382-2919 GCF_000696425.1 Galeopterus variegatus | reverse complement strand
GCTCCTCATCACATACTGCCTCCTCCCATCTCTTGAATTATTGTGTTTTGTCACTGGTAATATCAATTGTTGTGGGTGTGTGTCTTGCTTACTCAATCGTAAGTTCTTTTAGAGCCATAACCATGAAACTATATTCCATTGCATCTTCTTCCCGTCCTAGTAATTATCACGTTTATGGTAGACACTCAATAATTGCATAGTGACTGAAATGAATCAGTTCTCCCAGGTTTTTTTTTCTTACATTTTAATTTATTTGCCTTTTTCATGAGTGTATTGATTGCTTTTATTGTGATTAATATGTTTCTGTTCTTAATTATGTGGTTTTTTATTTTATAAATTCAGAAGAGATTTTTAATACCCTGCATTTTCCATTTATTACAAATACTGTGTAAACTTTACCTTCTTTCTAAATTTTTTAATTTTTAAAAAAATTTTACTATTACACAATGTAAACATTTTTTGTGGACCTTTACCAATTTCTGTCTAGCACCCCTCCCCCTCCCACTTTCCCACCTCTGGTTTTTAATTTTTTAAATT
>NW_007771562.1:0-390 GCF_000696425.1 Galeopterus variegatus | reverse complement strand
TACATATATACAATGTTCATGATCAAATCAGGGTAATTAGCATAACCATCACTGCAAAATACTACCATTTCTTTGTGATGAGAGCATTTGCATTTGAGGTCCTCTCTTCTAGCCATTTAAGAAATACAATAAATTACTGTTAATTATAGATGCCTAGCACTACTATAGACAACCAGAACTTATTTTCCTATCTACCTGTAATTTTGTATCCATTAACCAATCTCTCCCCATACTCCACTCCCCATCTCTTTCCCAGCCTCTGGTAAACACAATTCTACTCTCTACTTCTATGAGCTCACTTTTTTGAGCTCCCAGATATGAGTTAAAATATGTGATATTTATCTTTCTGTGCCTGACTTATTTCACTTAACATAATGTCTTCTAGGCTCA
>NW_007771561.1:0-5259 GCF_000696425.1 Galeopterus variegatus | reverse complement strand
AAAAAAAAAAAAGCTTGAGGCATAACTCTACCTGATTTCAAATTATACTACAAAGTTATAGTAACCAAAACAACGTGGTACTGGCATAAAAACTCTGACCAACAGAACAGAACAGAGAACCCACAACTCAATCTACAAACTTAAAACCAACTGATCTTCTACAAAGGAACCAAGAGCATACATATTGGGGAAAAGACTGCCTCTTCAATAAATACTGCTGGGGAAACTGGACATCCATATGTAGAAGAATGAAACTAGATCCATACCTCTCACCGTATACCAAAATCAACTCAAAATGGATTAAAGACTTAAATAAAAGGCCTGAAACTATAAGACTTCTAAAAGAAAACATATGGGAAACACTTCATCATGTAGGGCTAGGAAAAGCCTTTGTGAATAAGACCTCAATAGCCCAGGCAATAAAGGAAAAAATCAACAAATGGGATCATATCAAACTAAAAAGCTTCTGCACAGCAAAAGAAACAATCAACAGAGTGAAAAGACAACCTACAGAATGAAAGGAAATATTTGCAAACTATAAATCCATCAAGGGATTAATATCCAGAATAAATAAGGAGCTTAAGCAACTTAACAGTAAGAACAAACAAACAAAACCAGATTAAAAAATGGGCAAAGGATTTGAATAGGCATTTCTCAAAGGAAGATGTACAAATGGTCAACAGATACATGAAAAAATGTTCGACATCACTCAGCATCAGGAAAATGCAAATCAAAACCACACTGAAGTATCGTCTCACCCCAGCTAGACAGGCTATTACCAAAAAGACAGAGCATAACAAATGCTGGTGAGGATGCAGAGAAAGGGGAACCTTCCTAGACTGTTCTGGGAGTGTAAATTAGTGAAGCTGCTATGGAAAATAGTATGGAATTTCTCCAAACAACTACAGATAGAACTGCTATATGATTCAGCAATTCCACTGCTTGGTAAATACACAAAAGAATGGAAATCATCATGTCTAAGATGCACTCCTATGTTTATCACAGCTCTATTTACAATAGCCAAAAGTTGAAACCAACCTACATGTGCATTGTCAGATGACAGGATAAGGAAAATGTGGTATATTTACACAATGGAATACTACTCAGCAATAAAAAGAATGAAATTCTGCCACTCACAGCAACATGGATGAACTTAGAGAAGATTATGTTAAGTGAAATAAGTCAGGCACAGAAAGAGAAATACTGCATGTCCTCATTCATAAGTGGGAGCTAATAAATGACAAATAAATAAAAAAGAGAAAGAAAGATACAAGAAACACAATAATACATTGAACTTTCAAAAAGCGAGAACAGAATTGAGGTGGGAATGAGGAAGTGGGGGGGAGGAAGAAATTGGTAAAGGGCCATGAAAAACAATTGCCTTGTATAATTTTGAATATACTAATTATCCTGATTTGAGCATCACGTATTGCACACAGGTATTGATATTCAACTCTGTACCCCACAGATACGTATAATCAATTATGTTACAATAATAATAATAATAATAATAATAATAATAATAATAATAATAATAATAATAATAATAATAATAATAATAATAATAATAATAATAATAATAATAATAATAATAATAATAATAATAATAATAATAATAATAATAATAATAATAATAATAATAATAATAATAATAATAATAATAATAATAATAATAATAATAATAATAATAATAATAATAATAATAATAATAATAATAATAATAATAATAATAATAATAATAATAATAATAATAATAATAATAATAATAATAATAATAATAATAATAATAATAATAATAATAATAATAATAATAATAATAATAATAATAATAATAATAATAATAATAATAATAATAATAATAATAATAATAATAATAATAATAATAATAATAATAATAATAATAATAATAATAATAATAATAATAATAATAATAATAAAAGATATAACACCAAAGGCAGTATCCATTAATGAAAAAATTTTGATAAGTTGGACCTTATAAAATTATAAATTCTTATAAAATTAAGAACTTCTGCTCTGTGAAAACAATGTCAAGTGAATAAGAAGAAAAGCTACAGAGTGGGAGAAAATGTTTCCAAAAGACACATCTGATAAGGAACTGTTATCCAAAATATACAAAGAATTCTTAAAACTGAACAATGAGAAAATGAGCAACCCAATTCAAAAATGGGCAAAAGACCTGAACAGACATCTCACCAAAGAAGATACATAGATAGCAAATAATCATATGAAAAGACATTTCATGTAATATACCATTGGGGAATTGCAAATTAAAACAACAATGAGATACCACCACATACGTTTTAGGATGGTCAAAATCCAAAACACTGACGACACCAAATGCTGACAAGGATGTGGAGCAACAGGAACTCTCATTCATTGTTTGTGGGAATGCAAAATGGCACAGCCACTTTGGAAAGAAATCTGGCTGTTTATTACAAAACTAAACATACTCTCTCTTACCATACAATCCAGTAGTCATGATCCTTACTATTGACCTAAATGAACTGATAATTTATGTCCACACAAAAACCTGCACATGGATGTTTATAGCAGTCTTATTCATAACTGTCAAAAATTGGAAGCAATCAAGAGGTCTTTCAGTTAGGTGATTGGATAAACTGTGGTACATACAGTCAATGAAATATTATTCTGTGCTAAAAAGAAATGAACTATCAAGCCATGAAAAGAGGTGGAGGAAGCTTAAATGCATATTACTAAAAGAAAGAAGCCAATCTGAAAAGGCTTCATTCCAAATGCGTGACATTATGGAAAAGGCGAAACTATGGAGACAGTAAAAAGATCAATGGTTGCCAGAGGTTAGGGGATAGGAAAGGACGAATAGGCAGAGAACAGAAGATTTTCAGAGAAGTAAAATTATTCTGTAGGATACTGTAATGGCAGACACGTCATGGTACATTTGTCAAACCCACAGAATACAACAGAAGAGCAAACGCTCACGCAACTACAGACTTTGAGTGATAATGGTGTGTCAATTTAGGTTCATCGACTGAAACGTACGTACCATTATGGGGCAAGACGTTGATAGTGAGGGAGATTGTAGGTGTGTGGGGACAGGGCATATGTGGAAACTCTATACTTTCTGCTCATTTTCACTGGGAACCTAAAACTGCTGTATAAAATAAGGCTTATTAATTAATCATTTTAAAAAGTTAATGATTCGCCACAATGTTATTAAATTAGTAGCTTATTCTAGTTCTTAGGCTCTAGGTCTTGCTGCTTTATGAAATTTTTTTCATAAATATTTTTATTTCTATCTAACAAAAAGGGAATGTAAATACAACACTGAATGTTAAAATAGCCTTGTGAATAAAAAACAACTCCAAGAAATATTTCCAAGACAGACAACAAATACATTTTGGAATATTTTAATATTATATTAAGTAGAACAGCAATATACTATGCAACTGAGAAATAAAAATTACATTATGTAACATCATATTATATTACATTTTCCAAATAATGCTTTTTAAAAAAATCAAAACCTTTAAAGTAAGTTATTACACCCATTTTGCAGGTGGGAATAAAAGGCATGTATAGGTCATATGGCTAAGTATATGGCAGAGCCAGGATTCAAACATTAATTTGTTTCACCGTGGCCCATACTCTTCAGCACTGTCCTAGTTTTATACATTAATCTTTTGTAAGCTGTGGTAACATGAATCTAACCTTCAGAAGTGGACACAGTCTTGACATAGTGTCAAAATCAAATTTCTCAAGGATATTTGGACCTGGTAAATTCTCCATGCACTATAAAAACTACCTTGGAAGTTTTCTTGGCAGGAAGCTGGCTGACCTTTTCTAGTGATGCCTGTATCTTCCTGTGTGCTTTTATTCAAACTGAAGCAGCAGCTTCATAATGGCTTACACAAGGATTATTTGAGAATGACTGGATCTACACCATGGATAGGGATGATTTAGTATTAGCAAAAAGATAACACAAGCAATTACAAATGGCATAAAATGAGGATATTAACTTCCACTCTTTCCCCCCCTAATTATTCAACAAATTTGAAACTCTCATCCATGGTTGGCTTTAGAAAATGCCTTTATATTCTTCTTCCTTCATCTTTTTTTTTCTGTGCATTAAATTGTCATGTCAGGATGGATTGAAATCCTTTCCTTGTATAAGAGATTTTAATAATAATTGCAAAGAATGCCCAGGCTGTCAAATCTTAGCATTAGTTCTCCAAAGTTCACACTTCACATGCAGTCTTTATCAACCATATTGCTAAGCTATAGCTACTTTCCAAATCTGTTCAAAGCCAGCATTTAAGAGGATTGCTTTCTTTCAATGGCTCTACGAAGTGACTGCCACCAGCTATTTATTAGCAGCAAATGGCTGTGGTTTGTGCAGCTCTATCTCTCTATCTCTGTCTCTCCCACCTGTTTCTATGTTTTGTGGAGGCAGAGGTTGGGCAGTGGGAAGGAACAGTATATAATCTGCTGGGAAGAATGGTTTTTAGATCAAAATTTAAAACACACACACACACACACCCCTTTCCCCTCCCTCCATCCTTACTGTAGAAACATAGATTCCTCCTTATATCTGATATAAACAGTAGCCATCCTTTTTAGCTTTAGCCTCCTGGAAGCTCTCTGCTCAGCCATTTCAAACTCACTGGAATGTAAATCATACATGAATGCTTATATATCTGTCTCTATTTATAAAAGAATAACCATACAAAACTCAATCGGTTAATGGGACCAAAGGTTTAGTTGTATCTCTTGCATGGTCAGTTCTTCTCACTGGGCTCCCTGATCACAGAGTGAATCCCAGTTTCCACTGGAAAATGTGTTTATCAGGGGAAGGTGGGGGCAGCACAAGCTGCTTCTACGCTTGCTGAAACAACTTCAGCTCATGCTTACTCATTTGAAGATGAGGAGGGTAAAACACTGCTATACCTGGTCTCCTGCACTTTGTTTTAGTCTAGAGACAGGCGGCATCCAGCCAGCACAGCCCCTGTGGGCAGGATTTTCTTCTGCATCATCAGAGCCTGGCATGGGCTGAAGCCAGGGCGGTTGTTCAGTAAACGTTTCTCCACTGAGTTAAAATTACAAAAGTAAACCAGATACAAAACAAAAGCTAACGAGTCCTATTCCTGGACTTTAAATTTTGAAAAAAGGAAGGAGACAACAAGAAGAAAAAGATGCATTGTGACTTTTAAACAGACTATTGACTTTCACCAGGGTGCACAGCTCACATAGTGATCTGGCGTC
>NW_007771560.1:0-5259 GCF_000696425.1 Galeopterus variegatus | reverse complement strand
TGAGTCTGCTCTGGTTTATGCATATTATCACAGTATAATTATAATAGTGCCTCCTTTCACTGTTAAATATATCTCTAATTTGGAAAATAAATTATCCTCTCCAAACTCAGCAGAATCTCTTTATTCTGTTTACATTGTTTTCCTAAGTGTTCTAGTTTGATACAGACTGACCTAACATCCTGATACGATAGGAACAGATTATTTCTGGGCTGCAGGAATTGGAGGGCTAAAACCCAGAGAGCTGCAGTTCTAAGCAACCTGGGATGGTTGTTCACCCTATTTTCATAGGCATCAGTGTTTAAGTAATGCTTATGTCCTAAGAGCTTCTTTTTTTTTTTTTTTACATTTCCCTTAAAACTTCTTTTTTTAAAGTAATACTATGGACACTTTTATATCCTGATATCCACAGCCTTTAATTGTTCCATGCTTATATTCAGATTTTAAAATATCTTGGTCATCTCTGACAACAGCTAAACTAACGTAACTAAACCTAAGATAAATATAATTACTCTGAGTCCTAAGAAAACTTTGCTACTCTTTTCCTGTTTAAGTATTTTAGGGAATTGGAGAAATGATTCACTGCAAGTACATCTCTTTCAATCTCCTATGTATTGTGATGGAAACTATTACCTTCCAAGCATCACTTCTTTGCACTTTATTTTAATAAATTCCATTTATAAAAATGTTCAAATTAATTGAGTGAGATTGTTTCATACACATGTCACAGCAATGACTTTTAGGTGATAAGTATAATTAACAAGAAAATACCAAGGAAGGTGCAAAATACACTGTAATTTCCATGCATTTATTATTATTACCTATGCAAAATAACTTAAAAATTTAATATCTCAGATTTTCATGAACTCAAGTGATTATAGTTCAGAGCTCAAAAGCTTCTTTATTGTTTTATTAACGGAGGTCTCAAAGGCCTCATTGAAGTCAGTGTGATTTGCCAGCTGTTTTATTGGGATAAAGAAAACTCATAAACCTGAATTTCATAAGCATATCCAGAGAATAAATGGAATTATTCTCAGTGGAGAAGTAAATGAAATATGAAAGAACAGATGTTTTACTTATATTAATTTCAGTAACTTTTAATTGTCAACATTATTCAGGAATTCCCTTTTTTCCAATAAACATGAGTATTGTGTTCAAAAGCTATTTCAACCTAACACCATGAACAAACATTTGAATGGATATCAATGCCTGAAAATCTGCTTGGAAAATTTACAAGAGAAATAATTCTTGGCTAAAATTCAAAAATAAGCCACCTCCCAATTGGAGGATCTGTGATTCATGTTTTAAACAGTCACTCCGTTCCTTGGTGCCTCGTCACCAGCTGCCAGGAGCTGCACCTTTCCTGTCCCTGTCCTCTGTGGCTACTGCTATTACTAAAGATGGGCAGAGCAGTAGATGGTGAGAGAGCTGGGGACAAAGCAGCCCTGGCAGGCCTGACCACAGCTGCATTGCTGGGACTATAACAGGCTGAAGGCCCTGGTCCAGATTCCACAGGAAATTTCCATGCTTATATTCAGATTTTAAAATACCTTGGTCATCTCTGACAACAACTAAACTAACATAACTAAACCTAAGATGAATATAATTACTCTGAGTCCTAAGAAAACTTTGCTACTCTTTTCCTGTTTAAGTATTTTAGGGAATTGGAGAAATGATTCACTGCAAGTACATCTCTTTCAATCTCCTATGTATTGTGATGGAAACTATTACCTTCCAAGCATCACTTCTTTGCACTTTATTTTAATAAATTCCATTTATAAAAATGTTCAAATTAATTGAGTGAGATTGGTTCATACACATGTCACAGCAATGACTTTTAGGTGATAAGTATAATTAACAAGAAAATACCAAGGAAGGTGCAAAATACACTGTAATTTCCATGCATTTATTATTATTACCTATGCAAAATAACTTAAAAATTTAATATCTCAGATTTTCATGAACTCAAGTGATTATAGTTCAGAGCTCAAAAGCTTCTTTATTGTTTTATTAACGGAGGTCTCAAAGGCCTCATTGAAGTCAGTGTGATTTGCCAGCTGTTTTATTGGGATAAAGAAAACTCATAAACCTGAATTTCATAAGCATATCCAGAGAATAAATGGAATTATTCTCAGTGGAGAAGTAAATGAAATATGAAAGAACAGATGTTTTACTTATATTAATTTCAGTAACTTTTAATTGTCAACATTATTCAGGAATTCCCTTTTTTCCAATAAACATGAGTATTGTGTTCAAAAGCTATTTCAACCTAACACCATGAACAAACACTTGAATGGATATCAATGCCTGAAAATCTGCTTGGAAAATTTACAAGAGAAATAATTCTTGGCTAAAATTAAAAAATAAGCCACCTCCCAATTGGAGGATCTGTGATTCATGTTTTAGACAGTCACTCCGTTCCTTGGTGCCTCGTCACCAGCTGCCAGGAGCTGCACCTTTCCTGTCCCTGTCCTCTGTGGCTACTGCTATTACTAAAGATGGGCAGAGCAGTAGATGGTGAGAGAGCTGGGGACAAAGCAGCCCTGGCAGGCCTGACCGCAGCTGCATTGCTGGGACTATAACAGGCTGAAGGCCCTGGTCCAGATTCCACAGGAAATGTTGATGGTAGATTTAAGGAGAGTAGGGGAGGAGGTGCGAATGCCTGACAAAAAGAGTCTGAGGGGCAAAGACAAGTTCAAACTCCAGAGTATCAGGCTTCATAAAAGGATGTGTGTGGCCAAGTTTCGGTGTCTGAGTAAGGTCTGAGCCTGAAACTCAAGCTGAGCAGATGAGGATGAAGAGAAATGGAAGGTGACCGTGAAAATACAAGGCTATAGTGAGGATTTTAACTGGCATGAGAAATCAAGCAAGGGGAAGGGTTCAGACAGACAGGCTGATCTAGCCCTTCTCCACAACTAACCTTTTCATTCCAGTCCCCTGATCCCTCATTGCACTGCCTTGTGTCCTTTTCTTGGAACACACACATTCTATTCCCATTTCATTTCAATTCTATTCCCATTTGTTGAGCTTGTTCTTTACTGCCCCTAACTAGAACTCCCATGATTTCTTTGTGCAACTGGGCTCTTTCTCAGCCTTTAGGTATTTGCTTCTTCATTACTTTTTAGGACAAAGTATTTCCATTCCCAGCATTTACCAAAATCCTTTTGTTTATATGAATTTTATTTATTTATTTGTTTTGTGTATGTTGTTAAACTTTATTTTTGCATGCTCCTATCTATGTGTACATTATTTCCCCACTAGAAGTTAAGTTCTATGAGGGCAGGAACCTTTTTGTACCTTGTTCACTATAGTTTCTCTAGAGCCAATAACAAGTCTCGAGCACAGAGTAAGTCCTCAATAAAAATGCTTGGGATACCGTTGGAGTCTATAAGGTCATTTCTTACAATAAACGGTGTACAATAAAAAGAGTTGTTTTTTAGAGGGTTAAAATTGCCACAACATCAGAGCATACCTCTCCATTTCTCTGAATAAAGATACCTGTAAGTATCTGAACCTTTCATCTCTGAATGAACCTTTCATGGCTGCTAATCCCAGAATTGCAATTATTTGCTTTCTTCCTGCATTTGAGCATGATAAGAGTACCAACTCAAACACTGAAAAAAATACTAATGTCTGGGCCTCAACTCTCCACAGATACTGATTTAGTTGAGAATCACTGGGTCAGGTGGAGGCCCTGGGCAGAGTGAGGCTGAATGCTCAGGAGCCAGTGATAGGACAGAGTGCAGGTTGTTTGGAAGAAATTCTTTGATATGTTCTATGGTCTCAATGTTTGTGTCCACCAAGTTCATATGATGAAATTCTAACCCCAAGGTGATGGTGTCAGAAGGCAGGACTTTGGGACGTGACTAGGTCATGAGGGGATCATTGCCCTTACAAAAGAGGCCTGAGAGAACTTCTTCACTCCTTCCACCATGTGAAGACTCAGCAACGAGGAACCATCTATGAAGAATGGATTTTCACCAGACAACAAATGTGCTAATACCTTGATTTTGAGCTTCCTAGGTTCCAGAAATGTGAGAAATAAATTTCTGTTGTTTATAAGCCACCCAGTTTATACTATTTTTATTATAGTAGTCCAGACAAGGAAAGTGGGTAACAATAACCTTAACTACATTTTTTTTTCTTTTTTCGACAAAGAAATTATTAGGTAGAAAGCTAAATTTAGCCACAATTAAGGATTTTTTAAAATCTCATCTTGATATTAAATGAGCAATGAAAAATGGAAAGTGAGGGTGGGAAAGGTTCAGATACTTACAGGTATCTTTATTCAGAGAAATGGAGAGGTATGCTCTGATGTTGTGGCAATTTTAACCCTCTAAAAAACAACTCTTCAGCAATCCTACGACATTCTTAATGTGTGATTAAGTCTGAGCTGGGTGACATTTTAAAATTGCAGATATGAGATTTCTATTTAATGTTTGTTTGTCCATTTTTGAAAACCTATGGTCCAAGAAATTGAAGTATACCACTCTTTCAGTAAAAACTTAATATTTGAGAAACAAGGGTGTGAGAAGTCATAGGCAAGCTATTTTTAGAGTTTAAGAAGGATCTATGTCATGATGTCTAGAAAATATGCTATACATGTTAGTTGTAATTGTTATTATTATCATCATCTCACTTTTTATCTTCTTTCCTAAATAATTCTTTCATTTTTATGGAGAAAAATGTTTGTGCTTGATAGTTTAAAATATATAATTCATAAATATGAAATAAATATAATAATACACATATCCATATGCTCTCAAACAGGAGATAAAGTTGGTTACCCCAAATTTCTTGACATGTCTACAGGACTCATCTTGATCTGGCCTCTGTACCTCATTGTTGGCCACACCACCTTTCTTTCTCTTCAATCTTACATTCCAACCTTATCCTTCCTACTCCAGGACTTTGGGTAGGACAGCTTCATGAGCATGTGATCTGTGTTGCACAGGTCCTTGTACTAACAAGTGTGCCCCATTTGATTTAAGACTTTTGGCACTGTCTTGAAAGTCTCAGTAATTTAACAAGCTACCCCACATTGTTGTTTTGCATTGGGCCCTGCATATTTTGTAAGCAGACCAGTCTCTGGGTTTCTGAACTACTCAATGAAAGTAGACTTCTGATTTGTACAAAACATACTTTGTTGCTTTTCTTTTTCCTGTTTTTCCACTGTCTTTGTCTTGATTACAGCCCTATCCTACTCATCATTATTCCTACTTGGAGACTAAGAGCATATATTAATTCCTATGGGAGGTCTTC
>NW_007771559.1:5037-5259 GCF_000696425.1 Galeopterus variegatus | reverse complement strand
TTCATTCCTTTGGTGAATTCATCTGGGCAGGGAGTTAATTGATACAATTTTCTTTCAGCCTTAAGTGTGTCCCTTAACTTTTTTGGGGGGGAGAGGGGGGGGTAGAGGTCTATTAGTAAGCATTCTCTCAGCTTTTGATTATCTGAAAACATCTCTATTTCATTTTCATTTTCAAGGGATATTTTCTCTGTACATAAAATTCTAGGCAGGTTTTTGTTTTCC
>NW_007771559.1:2478-2969 GCF_000696425.1 Galeopterus variegatus | reverse complement strand
TCCAGTTTTTTAGCTGTTTATAGTGAGAAGAAAAATCTGTTACCCCATCATGGCTATGCTTGACTATACATGCACCTTACGAATTTAATCTTGTTCCATTTAGTTCTAATTAAGGAAGTCTGGGGCAAGACAATCTTTGAATCTAGAAAATTAAAGTGTTGGATGGTTCATGTTTAGAGGTGAAGATACACTCATATTTGTTTTCTCATTATAAAGAGACAGGAACTTTTAGGGACAGCTTTAAAAAAGAAAACAGGATGTTGGTTTTATATCCTAATTACTCCTCAGTGACTGGCCTCTCTCAGCCTCAGGCCAGAGAGGCTTTAATTATGAACACTGTCATTCTGTCTCCTATATTACAGAAGGAGGAACATTTGTCATGGGAACCTGGAAACAAGTTAGCATTAGGGTCTGTTTACAAGGCATGTGACATTACCATGTGTGTAGTATGCATGCACCCCATGCCCATCTTCTGAAACTACACAAACTCC
>NW_007771559.1:0-938 GCF_000696425.1 Galeopterus variegatus | reverse complement strand
ATTTTCCTAAGCAAATCCAGTCGGGTCCAACTAGCACTTCCAAAATGTCTCAATTGTGCAACAAAACGCTCTCACGAACTCAGATGCTGACAACCAGCTCCAAACAGTCTACGCTGCTGGGCCTGCATCACCTAATCCTGCTGTGAATGGTTACACAGGGTCTCCAGCCTAACAAACTGCCTTGCCCCAAATACGAGCCTTGTGCTTTGTGTACATGACTAGGATGTGCTCCAATCTTGGAATAATAGAATATGATCTGCTTCTTCCTCACTACGTGTAATCTGTGTCCTTCCCACCCCATGAGATTCCAGTGACCCCACTTCTAGGAAACATGCCCGACCACTTCCAAATGCAAACCACAGTATCTCAGCCCTCATCAGCACTTATGCACACAAAATAAAGTGTTTCCAAGTAATCTGAGCAACCAAACACTTATCTGTGGATAACCTCATAGATAAATAATTAAAAACTAATAAAGTATTTATATTTTTGTTATCAACTTCATTAACATGTTGGGTTCCATAAGCAGGAATCTGTTGGAAGGAAGAAACAGAGGAAAACAGAATTCAAGCTCTAGGTTGAAACACAGGCTCATTTACTGGGTGCGTGACCTCATTTTGGTATACAATAATATATACAAATAATAATGGTATACAGAGAAATGCTTGTTCTGAGGACTAATGGAGATGTTGCACGAAGAGAATTAACAGGTGCCTGACATAGAGGAAGATTTCTATGTGTTAGCTAACAGTGATACTAAGTAGTAAGTATTCTAATACCTATATCTCTAGAAACAAGACAAAAGACTTTTATAAGCTGATATATCTTTATTTTTCACTGGAGAACTGTAAACCAAATACTAGTAAATTTGCATATATTGCTTCAATTGCTATCACTTACAGATGATGTCTTTTGATAATTTTTCTCCTGGTTAATAG
>NW_007771558.1:3906-5260 GCF_000696425.1 Galeopterus variegatus | reverse complement strand
CAAATAAAGTGCTCACGAGACTGCAGTTTTGGTTGTTCTAGATTTATTTATTTCTGAAGTGCCCTTGCTTTGGGGAAAAAAAAAAAAACAGTTTTAAATACCAGTTTTCCAGTGTTCCTGTTTTAGGAGTCGACAGCTGAAGTCACTGACAAGGAAAAGGAATCTTACCCCAGATTCTCAACACTATCAGGTGTACTCTGAAACAGAGCCAATCGCAATGACATGGAGTGGTTTTTGAGTAGTATTTAGAGCTCAAATAGTATTAGAACAAATCACTGTAATAATGCAAACACTGGTATGTAAATGATTGGAGAGAATTGAGAAAATGGAAATGTTATAAATGTGATACAATGAGAAGAATAAAGGATGTTTCATTTACAGCATGACTTCTGTTAACCTTTTAGCAGCTAGGTAAGCTCTCCAATGAACTTATTTTTTCCAATAGCACCATGTTTTTAAAAGAATAAAAGTAATGAAATGAGATGAGAATACCTTATTTCAATAGTATGGTTGAGGATACGACTCCTATAGTTGTGCTTTTATTATTCACTTTAGCTAAAGCTTCTCTAGTCTTCTTAGTAGTTCCAGAGAGTCTGATTTGGAGATCAAACCCTAGCTGTGCCCTACTGCCTATGTGACCCTGGACCNGTTTTGACCTTTATTTTACTTGAAAATTATGCCACATAGATCCAAAGACTTGGGAACTTCACTCCTCTGAAGAAAAGACAAGTAAAAAGATGTGAGTGAAAAAAATATTCCATAAGTTGATACAGATACTCAAAGCTTATGCATGAAGTCCATGAACACTTTTCCTTAGAAGAAATAGCTTCTACAGGAAAAACAATTTTAATATACTTAGTTCTTGTAAGCAGAATATAAGGGAAGGGGGTGAGATGAAATGAGTTTGTGCCATAATATTGCTACTAACGAACTAGCCGCTGACTTTAATGAGTCACCTGTCACCATTCATACTACAAAGTGTAGAAAACAGACTCAAAAACACCAACTGGTGTACCCTGTGAATGTATATAGTCCCAGATAACTAGCTTGCAGAAATATTTAGTTTGGCATGCAAAGAGTTTTTATATTTTTGAATTAGTTAGACATTTAAAAATGAATTATTTTACATAAAAATTTGGATTCCTAGTTTCTCTTAAAAATTTAGAAGATTTGTAACAAATGCCTCAACCTTTCCCAGTATTAATTAGTTGGAACCGAATGTTTGCTGCAATCTTTAGCAATGACATTTACTCTCATTCATTTAACAAATATTTATTGAATGTCTACTTTATTTAACAGATATTTATTGAATCTACTATGTGCCAGATACTACTGCAGGAGCGAGTGTATGCTG
>NW_007771558.1:971-2909 GCF_000696425.1 Galeopterus variegatus | reverse complement strand
TAACAGATATTTATTGAATCTACTATGTGCCAGATACTACTGCAGGAGCGAGTGTATGCTGCAAGTGTGCAAAGAGACCAATTTCTGCCTTCATGGAACTTATGTACTTATAGGGAGAAACAGAAACAAAGCTTGCAACAAACACACACGTGGAACATGCTCATATGGTGATAAATGTTATGGTCCAAACTATATAGGACAATGGGACAGAGAGTAATTTGGGTGGGATATGCTACTTTAGATAAGGTTGTTGGGGAAGGTCATTTAAAGAGATAACCATTGATTTAGTGACATTTTATTTGAGAACTGGATGAAAATAAAAATTCATACTCTGGGGTAGACTAGAGTTACAGTAAGAAGAGGGACTAGCTAATATAAAGACCCAAGAACAAGAGCAAGTTTGGTGTTGATCAATGTACATAACAAAGACCAGTGGAGAAGGAGCAATGTGAACCACAGGAGAGTAATATGAGATATGCTTCAAGTCTTTTCTTAAATCCACCTTCTTAATGGGGCATTCGGTGGGGATTTAATACTGTCGTCCAAGTGTCTGCAAATTATAGCTGATGGGCTAGGTCAGGTCAGCTGCCTGTTTGTGTGAATAAAGTTTTTTGGAGCACAGCCATGCCCATTCATTAACACATTGTCTCTGGCTGCCTTCGTGCCACAAGGACAGAGTGGAGTAGTTGCAACAGAGACTGTACGGCCTGCAAATATTATCTAGCCCTCTACAGAAAAAAAGTGCTCACCTCATTCTTGCTGGTACTCTCAGTCCCTTATAACCTCTTCAACTTTTTCTTTTTTGCATAGTCCAATCACTTTTAACATTCTACTTACTATACATATTTATTTTAAAGCTTATTGGCTATTTTTACTTCTCACATTAAGATGTGAACACCATGAGGGCACAGATCTTAATTTTGTTCACATGTGTATCCCAAATGTTTGGAACATGGTAGGTACTCAATGATGATTTGTAGAATGATTGAGTGAGCTTAGAGGAATAAGCAGTATACTGCAACCAAGGAAGCCATAGTGAGGAATTTGTATTTTATTCTAAGTGTTATGGGCAGCCACAGGAATGTTTTAAACAATCGAGTGACATGATGTGATCCAGGCCACTGAGGTCTAATGACTTCTTACCCTGAGATGACCTGGCCCATTCCTCTGTGTGCCTGGCCTGTGCTACAGATCTTAGTCCAAAAAAATACTCCATGAATGAGAAATGATTATGGTAAGGAAATCTCAAAAGACCAATGTTCAGTGACTCTACCTCAGAAGACACCCCTGTGGGTGGAGGACTCAGGGAGAAATGGGTTTAGTGGCAAGCTCTGCACGGTTTTTCAATAACAGTATCAAACAGCAAGCTCAGTGATTTTTGAGATAGATTTTACAGGAATTTCAAAGCTTTATGTACTACATTTGTTATAATGCTTATAAGTTTTCTTCTGAGAAACTCATATAAAGATGTTACTGTAACCAAAGTACAATAAAACTCAGCTTACCAACTAGTATGCTGACATTTACAGCCGTGCTGCAAGTGGGTTACAGGAGTGCTCAAATATTGGTTACTCTCCACCTTGGGGGTCACCAAACCCAGTCAGTCTCACAGTCGGTCATGAGCTCGTCCACTTACCCCGGTGTATCAGAGAACTGTTATCATTTTCTATGTATCCCAAAAGATGAAGAAGTCCTGCAATGTCACCAATCATAATTTGTTAATGATATTTGTTTTCTGAAAGAGAAAAAAAATCATGAAGTTTGTAACTACTCCTAAGATTATGAGGCTCATTAAAACAACTTGACAAAGATTTCCTGAGACTATTCCTATATTTAATAAATTTACAAACTAGGGAAAAAGCACAAACAAACAATAAGGAGCACTGATATAAATGGGTGCACACAGGATGCCTTGACTCATTGCTTTGGGGAGACTAA
>NW_007771558.1:0-416 GCF_000696425.1 Galeopterus variegatus | reverse complement strand
GGAGCACTGATATAAATGGGTGCACACAGGATGCCTTGACTCATTGCTTTGGGGAGACTAACAAAACGCTTTGGAAGAAATGGGAATTTGAGCTACACACTGCAGAGTGGAGACTTTTTGACAGGGATAGAGGGAAAGGTAACCAATAATTGGTTAGACATTGCTGCCCCAAAGACTCAAGGTAATTTCCACATTCTTTGGGCTGAGGACCAGGGTGAGGATAATTTTTACAATTTTGGGTTGATTCAAGATGTACGAATTTCTTCATCGAGCAGCGTGAAATTACTCTGCATTTACACCTCCTGACGACTGGGCTTCTCAGAACCAAATCACTAACAGTCTCCCTATTACAGAGTTTTCATTCCATGTCTACCATCAATCAGCCTCATCAAGTGGGAGCAGTGGAAAGCAGTACA
>NW_007771557.1:4720-5260 GCF_000696425.1 Galeopterus variegatus | reverse complement strand
GGACAAAACAACAAGAACAAGAAAATAACAAGAGCAGTGTGTTCAAGTATTAGATGGAGAGTGAAAGGCCGGGCAGCTGGTGACAGGACCCTTCAGGAGGCAGGCTCAAAGCAGGACTGGGAGAGAATATGAGCCAAGCTGAGGAAACGCCTGGGGCTGTGGAGGACACCACTGAACTTTATAAGGGGGCTGATGAGAGACCAGTCTGAGCCCCTGGTGAGCAAGAAGAGTGATCTTGGTTCTGCACATGTTCATTCATTGTAAGTTTCCTAAACTAGAGTCTGAGGGCCATTAATCTGCGGGCTGTGTGCAGAAGGAACCAGGTGGGAGGGCAGGAGGAGGGACACCTGCTCTGGGGCATGTCTACCCAATACCCCCACACATGCAACGCTGAGGGTATCTTCCCCAACCTGCTCTTGCCCGCAGCCCCGCCTCAGTGAACAGCACCTCTGCCCAGCGAGGCCCCCAGCATGGACACGGCCAGTCGTCCCTCAGCCATTCCCCTCCTTCACCCCAACATTCAGTATGTCACCATGACCA
>NW_007771557.1:2324-2963 GCF_000696425.1 Galeopterus variegatus | reverse complement strand
GCATCTCACACTAGATCTTCAAGTCCATGAGTCAAGGACTACGTCCGATTTATGTAATATGGTAGCAGCACCCAGAACAGTGCCTGAGAGTGGGTGCTCAATAAATACCTGTGGACTGAATGAAAAGAGGAATGAAGATCGCCAAAGAGGCTCCTGCAATAACTCAGAGAACAAACGAAGGATCTGGAGACATTTGGGAAAATACATTAACGGGGCTGATGCCTGCAGGAAGGAGCGCATGAGGTAGTGGGAAGACCAGATGACCGAGCAGGGATGAAGGCCCCGTCCCAGGAGCTGGGAGGAAGTGGTATCAGTAACAGAGCCAGGTGTCAGGACTAGAGACTGATGTGGGGGATTTCATATGTTGAAGTAGAGGAACATGGCACTCACCACCCTGAATGCTCACCTGGCCTTGTAGATGCAGATGAACTCTATCCAACGAAAGAGTTTACCAAGGCTAGGAACCTTGAGACATACAGCTGGGGTGTTTTTGTTTGTTTTCTTAATAATGAGTGGAGCTGAATCATGCCTCACTTTCAAATTCTGCTTCTCTTAAAATCATTATGAGAAAGTGACAGAAAAAATGAATCACATTTTTAAAAGTAAATAACAGGTACTGTCATTTCACAGCCTTGAACA
>NW_007771557.1:0-741 GCF_000696425.1 Galeopterus variegatus | reverse complement strand
AGCCAGTAAACTAAGCAGTGAAAGACTAACAGAAAGCTCTGGAAGGGAAGGCATCTGGGAAGATCTCCCGAAGTTCTGTACCAAGGCAAAGAAGAAACATGAGCAGGTAACCCAGGTCTCAGGACTCATACGGGAGACTCTAAGTGACCTGCCTGAGGTCATACTCTGGACTGGTTCAGATGAGAAGTCAGATTCCCAACTGGGCTCCCGAGCAGAGTCTGAGACGCCACCAGCTTCACCGTTTTACCCCCTCTCCCCTGAGCTGTTGTTTAAAGGGCATGTGAGTCACTGGGAGGAAGGCCAGGGCTTGGTGGGCTGCCCTGGGCCTGAGAAACATTGTGAAGGAGGAGACACTCAATTCTGTGGGTGCTGGGAGGCTTATGAGGGAGCAGTGAGGGGTAGAGAGGGTACAAGACAAATGACAAAGCTTGTGGCACTAAACTTAAAGGACACACGCTGGCTCAGTCCCCCTGATTCACCAGTGAGTCACAATCTGTGAGCAGGAAGCACGGCCCTGCACTGTGCTCTGGAAAAGGGCAGTGAGAAGAACTTTCAGAAGGTCTCAGTGTTCCCTTCTATCATCAGAAGCACAAAGAACTATCAACAATAACAATGTAATAGAGGCCAAACTTTTATATTAGTTAAAAGCCATGTAATAAATATCTTGGCCAATTTTTAAATCACCGAGAGCTATAATTGGTCCTAATAAGAAACAGGCTCATCAGAGATGGGCAAAGATAG
>NW_007771556.1:4968-5260 GCF_000696425.1 Galeopterus variegatus | reverse complement strand
TATTATACTAGTGGGTTTTGATTTTTCTTGGGTTTTTATGGGAGTGATAGTTATTTTTCAGAGACCAAACCCAGTACTCCCTTGAGGATTTCTTGCAAGGGTGGTCGTGTGGTGGTGAACTCCTTCAGTTTTTGTTTGTCTGAGAAATATAGTATTTGCCCTTCACTTCAGAAGGACAGCCTTGCAGGGTATTCTTGGCTGGCAATCTTTGTCTTTTGGTATTTTGAATAAATCATCCCATTCCTTTCCAGCTTTTAGGGTTTGTGATGAAAAGTCTGATGTTAGCCTGATT
>NW_007771556.1:0-2828 GCF_000696425.1 Galeopterus variegatus | reverse complement strand
ACACTCCATCCATGAAAATCTAGGTGTTTTCTAGCCTGCTCTTCCAAATTCTTCCAGCTTCTACTCATCACTCAGGTCCAAAGCCACTTCCACATTTTCAGGTATTTGTTATAAAAATGCCCCATTTCTCTGTCACCAATTTTCTGTCTTAGTCCTTTTTGTGCTGCTATAGCAGAATACCAGAGGCTGGATAATTTATAAAGAACAGATTTTTTTTGGCTCATACTTGCAGAGGCTGGGAAGTCCAAGGGCAGTATGCCAGAATCAGGCAAGCACCTTTTTACTGTGTCATCCCATGGCAGAAGGTGGAAGGGCAAGAGATAGAGATAAAGATGGAGACACGGAGCAGAAGTCACTTGTAGAGCAAACCCACTCTCGCAATAATGAACCCACTCCTTTGGTAGCAACATTAATCCACTCATGAGAGCAGGGCCTTATGACCTGAGCACCTTTTGAAGGTCTCACCTCTCAGCACTGTTGAACTGGGGATTAGGTTTCCAACATATAAACTTTGGGGGATGCATTCAAACCATAGCTGTAGGCTCTAGTCACATGTGGCTATTGAGTACTTGTATGTGACTAGTCTGACTTAGGAGAGGAAATTGAGTACTTGTATGTGACTAGTGTGACTTATGAGAGGAATAGTTCATTTTACCTAATTGTGATAGCTTTATTGTAAATCTCCTCCCTTTCCTCTTCCTTCCCCTCCTTCTTCTCCCCCCCGTCCCCTCTTCTTTCTTCTCTGGGGACAATAAATACAAATTTTCCAATTTTTATTGACTAGGCTACTGCTGGGCCAAAGCTGGTAGCCAGTGAGGTCCCCTGGGCTCCATCCCAGCATTCGTTCATCCCACTATGCCATTCCCTTGCATTTCTAACGCATGGCATGACCTGGGGCAGGTTACATGAACTCTTGGGCATTGGCTTCCACATACGTCAAATGGAGTCGTAATGTTTCCTTTGAAGTAGGGTGACCATCCATCCTGGCTTTCCTGAGACTTGGGGATTTCCCATTTCCTGGGATGCTGAGATTTCTGTGCTAAAACCAGGAAAGACCCAGGAACATCGGGATGAGTTGGTCACCCTACTTGGAAGCATTATTGTGAAGACCAGAGAAAATGCATGTAAGGGACCTGATGCTTTGAAGGTAGCTGTATTAGTCCATTTTTGTTGCCTATAACAAAGTACACTGTACTGGGTGATTTATAAAAAAAAAACAAAATTTATTGCTTACACTTTCTGAGGCTGGGAAGTCCAAAGTCCATCTGGTGGTGGCAACAGTGACACAGGGTCTCACATTGCAAGATGGTGGAAGCAGAGAGAGAGAGAGACAGACTCTTCCCTTCTTTTAAAGCCCTCAGAACTATGCCCCTGACCACCAATTTTAATCCATTCACTACTGCACAGTCGTACAATCCAATCACTTTAAGGTTCCACCTTTCAATTGCCATAATAGGATTCCCTACCCTCACAACAGTCACAGTGGGGGCTAAGTTTCTAATATATAAAACTTGGGGGACACAATTCAAGCTTCAGGGAGGTTTGGGGAGCATAATTCAATCCACTGTAGTACCTATGAAACAAATGTTCTCATTACATATTAAAAAGTTACTTTACCTCTCTGAGCCTCATGTTCTGATGAGGTCGATTAAGTGACCATCTCTTAAATTGTTTTGGTGACAGTTGAGGATCATGTGTGTGTCTCGGGTGGATTGCTGAAGCTGGTCTCCTGGCTCTTGCCCCTCTGACATTGGCCAGAGGGTGCTGGGAGCACCTGAGTTGGGTCCTATCCCTCCTCTGCCCATAGCCCTCTGTGGCTCCCGCCTTCCTTAGGGTAAAAGCTCAAGTCTTCTCTGAGGCCCACAAGGCCCTGAACAACCTTCCCCATCATCTCCCTGCCCTCCCCTCCTCCCTGTTTCCCTCTCACTCGTTTTCTCACCCTGCTTCAGCCACACAGGTCTATTGCTGCTGTTCCTCCAACACCTGCCATCTGGCAAGGGCCTTATTACTGCATCATCCTACAGCAGAAGGTGGAAGGCAGAAAGGGGGTCAGAGGGAGAGAGAGAGAGAGAGAGAGAGGGGAGAGAGAGAGAAAGACACCAGGCATGGTCCTGCCTCAGAAAAGCCACAGGTTGTTCCCGAGGCTTGGAATGCTCTTGCCCTGCATAAACTCATGGCTCCCTTCCTCACCCTCAAGTGTCTGTCCATGTGATGCCTTCTCAGTGACTGTCCTATTTTTGACATTATCCATAAGTTCCACCTCTCTACATTATTAACTCTATGAGGGTGGGGAATATTGTCTGTCTTCTTCCACTGCCAAATCCACAGTGCTTGGATTAGTGACTGGAATATAAGAAGATGTCTGTATTAGTCAGTGGTGTTTGTATTAATCAGAGTTCTCTAGAGAAACATAATCAATAGAAATATATATATGAGATTTATTATACAGAATTGGTTCACACAGTAATGGAGGCTGGCAAGTCCCAAGATGTGCAGAGCTGCAGATCCAGGAGAGCTGACAGTAGATGTGCAGAGCTGACAGTTCCAGTCTGAGTCCAAAGGCCTGAGAACCAGGAAAGCCAATGGGGTGGTTCATGTGCAGAGGTTGGCAGGCTTGAGACCCAGGAAGAGCCATGGTTTCAGGATGAATCCAAGTGCAGGAAAAAAGCTGATGTCCCAGCTTGAAGGCAGCCAGACAGGAGGAGTTCTCTCTTACTCAAGGAAAGGTCAGCCTTTTTGTTCTATTCAGACCTGTAATATTTAGATGAAGCTCACCCACATTCGGGAGGGCCATATGCTTTACTCAGCCTACTGATTTAAATATTAAT
>NW_007771555.1:4473-5261 GCF_000696425.1 Galeopterus variegatus | reverse complement strand
GAGTATGATACAAACAGCCAAAAGCCTAAGTTCTAAGAGAGGTTTTTCAGAATACAAAAAAACAGGTCACGTTTCCAAAAGCAACTTATATTTCTTCCAAATGTTATATTAACAAATATAATATACAGTAAAATAATATAATATAATCATATATAAGAATATAATATAATATATAATAAACAAATATATTTTTTAAACAAATATATTATAAATATATAATAATATAACATAAGCAAATATAATTTNGGCAGCCTCTCACGGTCATGGAGGAGCATAAGATGTGGAACAGATGGTCTGGACTCAGGTCTCAGCCTAGCCACAGATGAGACGTATAATCTTAAACAAGTTATTAAGCCTCTCACGTCCTGGGTTTCCTCATTTACATAATGGGAATCATACAGATTGCTATGTTAAATAACATAATGCTGTGTTGAAAACTATAATGCACCTGAAGTCATGTTTTAAAGTATAAAATATAATGTTAGTTATTATTATAGATATATGATTTACTATGTTAGATCTCCCTATACTGTATTTCCTTTTTTTTATTTTGGCAGCTGGCTGGTATGGGGATCGGGATCTGAACCCCTGACTTGGTGTATTGAGCACCACGCTCTCCCAAGTGAGCTAACCAGCCAGCCAGCCCTATGCTATATTTTCAAATCTTTTGTCAAATCATTTTTTTTTTAACAATGTATTAGAGTTAGAGTCCTTTTAAAAAACTGAAAAACCACTGTAGTAAGTCTACCTTCTTTTTATAAGTCCGCCTTTTGTCAGGACAGTTATAC
>NW_007771555.1:2262-2717 GCF_000696425.1 Galeopterus variegatus | reverse complement strand
CTGGTCTGTCTCATCTTCATTCACCAACTGCTGTGTTAATACCTCCTTACAACTTTCTCCTATTTCAAATGCATTGTTTCTTTGGCTACTGTCACTAATCTGGCCCTTTGTCTCCATTTGGTCAGGCTCCGTTTTATGTTTCCGGGGACAGACATCACCATCCTCCTCCATATTTTGCATATTTTTCTCTTTCTCATGTCCTTTTTCATTCTAACAAGAAATAAAGTATATTATCTTTATTAGAATGGTTATTTATATCTGAGATAGTTTTAAGTGAGAAATCAAATAACTAAGAGCATTCTGTAACTTCAAGGGCACTGTGGGATTTCTATTAAAAAATTATTTTGGAATATATCATTAAAACATGCTCATTGACAAACATTCAGTAAACAAAGAATAAAGAAAGACAACAAATATTACTGGTAATTCCACAATTTACAGATGACCACTATTCA
>NW_007771555.1:0-239 GCF_000696425.1 Galeopterus variegatus | reverse complement strand
CTTCTAAGTAATTTATAATCATGGTACTATAAAATAATTGGCCATTATTTACAGGGCAAGCTTTATTACACACAGAGTAAATTACATTTCAAAGTGAAAAGTAAAACTTGATTTCCTTCTCTCTACCAATATTTTTAAGTGAACATAAAAGGAAACTTGACAGACATAATATTTGATAGGATGGAGACAAAACAATAATTCTTGCTATTAAGATGGCTTTACTGTACTTAAGAAAGCAC
>NW_007771554.1:4521-5261 GCF_000696425.1 Galeopterus variegatus | reverse complement strand
TGCCAAATAGTATCTTCAACACTGTACATACATATTTATTTAATTCTACCAATGTTCTTATACATATTTATTTAATTCTACCAATGTTCTTATGAGGTGAATTTTATTATTCTTATTTTACAAATGGTAAAACAGGGCACACAACTGTAAAGTAACTTCCTCAAGGTCTTATCACTGGTAAGAACAGGAGTGCCCCATCAGACATACAGAAACACTAACAGACTGTAGAATAAGGGAATTGTTGTAGGGATTAGACCTTATACAGCTATGGAGCTGAGGAAGATATCAATCCAAAACTGTTGCTTTTGCCTCTGGTGATGAGAAGGTAAGCTGGAAGTGAAGTGGGAGGTACCCAGAATACACTGTAACCCATTAGGAAAAACTGGATCCTCCATCTGCCTCTCATACTTCATGGGGTGGGTGGCCTACAGGAGAAGATGGTGCCCCTTGTCATAGAGCTTTACATGTACCTAAATCAGGACTTGGAGAATCTGAAGAAGCAAACCCTACAGGAGTTGAAGGAGCAGTAAACTCAGGTGCCAACGTGGTGAGCTTGAAGATCTGCTGAATCATGTGTGAGCTGCCCCAGTGCCTGATGCCCTAGTCTCACTTTGGGTCTGAATTGTCCACTTTCATCTTGAAAATTTCTTGTCAAATCTCACCAGAACAATATAAGGAAGGGAGTTCTAGAAATATAATTTCAGTTTAGCTAAATTGATAGAGAACAAAGCCATGACTGA
>NW_007771554.1:2908-3962 GCF_000696425.1 Galeopterus variegatus | reverse complement strand
CCCAAAATTAATAGGTTGAAGCCCTAACCCCCAGGACCTGAGAATGTGATTGTATTCATAGATAAATCTTTAAAGAGGTAATTAAGGTTAAATGAGGTCATGTAGTGTGCTCTAGTCTAATCTAATCTTTACAAGAAGAGGAAATTGGGACACACAAAGAAACATCAGGAGCACGTATGTACCAAGGAACAACCGTGTGAAGAGGTAGCAAGAAGGAGTTTGTCCACAAGCCAAGGAAAGAGGGTTCCGAAGAATTGAACTCTGCTGGTACCTTAATATTGAACTTCTAGCCTCCAGAACTATGATAAAATTAATTTCTATTGCTTAAGCCACCCAGTCTGTGGAATTTTGTTATGGCAGCTTGTGATGATTAATTTTAGCTGTTGACTTGACTAGATTAAGGAATATATAGAAACCTGGCAAAGCATTGTTTTAGGGTACCTATGAGGGTGTTTTTAAAGCAGATGTGAGCCTGAGTGGACTGGGTGGGAAAGGTCTACCCTCAATATTGGCAGGCACCATCCAATCTGCTGGGGGCCTGGAGAGAACAAAAACAGAGGAAAAGGCCAATCTCTCTCTATATCTGCTGGAGATGGTATATGCTTTTCTCTCCGGTTCATGGACATCAGAACTCAAGATTCTTCAGCCATTGGGTTCCTGGACTTACACCAGTGGCACCTCTGACTCTCAGGCCTTTGGCCTCAGACTGAGAATTATGCCATCAGTTTTCCTGGTTCTGAGGCTTCTGGACTTGGACTGAGCCATGCTCCCAGCATCCAGTTTGCAGGTGTCTTATCATGGGACTCCTCAGCCTTCACAATGGCAAGAGCCACTTCTCTTAATAAATTCCCTCTCATGAATTTATGTACATATCCTATTGGCCTGAACCCAGATGAAGACAAAGCTCTAGCAAACTAATGCATTTTATATGGCCAGATTTACTTAATTAGGAGTACTAGAGTCAAAACCAGAAACTTATTAAATCAAGTACTAATGTTCTGTCTTCTATTACTACTGTGTGTCCCTGTATCAGCCTTGAATTAGGGTCTCCAGA
>NW_007771554.1:0-1107 GCF_000696425.1 Galeopterus variegatus | reverse complement strand
TAGGCAAACAAATAAAGGATGGGAGAAGAAGACACAACAATCACAACAGTTCCTTGAAGTTTTTAAGACAAGTAAATAGATATGATGTAGTGGGGAGGAGGAGAGAGAGGGAGCGGAGAGAGTAGAATGAGTAAAGGGACATGAAAATCAACTATAGTGTATATTGAGAAGTTAAAATAAAAAAATAAAATAAGTAAATAAATAAAATTTAAAAAAAAAAAAAATAATCAGGTAAGCTCCCCACCCCCTTCAGTAAATTTTTTAAATGCATCTGTAATACAGTTATATTACTTTGTTTCAGTTTGGATTACATCCTGGGAACCCATAACCTCTTAAATTATTATTATTATTATTATTATTTTTAATTTGCATACATTACAGTTCACTCTTCAGCATTGTAAAGTTCTATGGGTTTTGACAAATACATAGTGGAATGTGTCCATCATCAGTTTTATGTAATAGTTTTATTCCTTAAGAGTCCCCTGAGATTTATTACTCCTCCTCATTTCTTGAGCCCCTGGCAGCCACTCCTGTTTACAGAGTATAGTTTTATATTTTCTAGAATGTCAAATAAATGTAATTTTATGGTATGTAGACCTTNGCCACTGGGAACTTTTTCATTTGGCTTCTATGACCCTTAGATGAACCCCCATCATTTTTTTTTTTAATATTTTTTAGCTCTTTCTTACTTCCTTGCACTACAAATTACTCCAGGATCATTTTGCATATTTATTCCCCCAGTTCTACAATTAGCCATTTCTCCAAGAAGTCTTGGTTTCTTTCATCAGAGAATGTTGGAAACCAACACCTGGTTGCTAGGTGCAATTTTTTTGTACTGGGTTGTCTTTGATTCTAAGGTCCTGTCAGCTACTAGAGCAAGGACAGATATATATGAATATACATGGATTAGGTCACCTGTATACCTGATTGTTTCACTACAGTATGAGGGTAATCTGGACCCCTCTGGGAACCACCTTTATCAACTACAGTATGATGCAATGTGTGGTTACTTTGGTCTTTAGTGTTACATCCTCTATTCATTTTTATGGATAAGGAAACTGTGGTATATCTACACAATGGAATACTACTCTGTTATAAAAAAGAATG
>NW_007771553.1:3694-5262 GCF_000696425.1 Galeopterus variegatus | reverse complement strand
ATGAACGACTTTAGTCCTTGTTAACTAACAACCTTCTAAAAACTTAATGCATTCCATGGGAAATTTCACTTTGGAGTACTTTTCCCTTTAAATGTTTTTGTTATTATTATTAATACAGTTTTATTAATATCAACAATATTAATAAATATTAATTTATTAAATTTATCAATTAATAAATATTAATTAATATTGTCCATAATTATTATTAATGCATTATTTGTATACAAGAGCAAATTGCCTGTTTTAATACAGGACATATGATAAGAATGAGCTTTCTAAAGTGAATCTGCAGGCAAAGTGCAGGCTTAGAAATTATGGTTCTGACGATCATGCACTGAATTATGCTATAAAGCAAAATGTGAAAATATTGTAACTTAGTTTTTGTTCTAAAAAGGAGAGTTTTGAAGAATATTACAATTAAGAAAGATCACTTGAAATAAATATCTTACAGTTTAGAGCAGCAGATAGTTTTTCTGTAAAAAGATCCAAAACATATAGCCACTTTTATTCACCTTCCTTAACATGGAACCCAATAGTTTGAATTTTAAGCGATGGTGTAATTTAATATTATAACTATTAGGTACTAGGTTTTATCTAAAGCTAATTTCTGTATTTGTAATCTCGGAGCACTTTGAAAATACCAGGATAAATATCATCCGGTTTTACTGGTTAAAAAGTATTTTCACACAAATATTACGTTGTATATTCTTACTAATTCTATTTAGCTTCAGGTATTCTGGAATGTCGTGTTACAAATATGGTAAATTCTATGGCACTGGATATAAGAAAAAAACAGGCTTATTTCATGGAATTAAACATAATTTTTATGAAAATAATTATACTGAAAAAAGTAACATTTAGCAGGAACTTCAAGTCTGAGACTATGTAGCCATGTTGTTGGAGTTAGCAGGACTAAAGCCATATGAGGACCTAAAACTGAATGGGCTGTAGGCAAATTTTAAAAGGACACAGTTTTTTTCTTGTTAAACATCCCTCTGAATTTCCATTTTTCTCATGGTTGTTTGATATTTTTAATCTTGGTTATGGGTCAATATGACATTACTTACATAAATGTAAAGTTGTTTTCCAGCCAGCCTGAAGCTGCAAACTTTCAGACTCTCATGTACTATCCAGACCTTGGAAAAACAAAGAAGACATCAGTAAAGCTATGCTGATTCCACCTCTCCAGCAGGACACTGAGGTAGCAGCAAGGACGGGAGCAGAAAGCAGAAGGAGCTTTGGTGAGATCTTACATGGTCTCACCAAAGCTCCCATGCCTCATGACCCCACCCTCCTGCTTTTCACTTCCCATGTTCCATTCCCGCAACCCCTTCATTAAAAACCCAACAATAAATCTGAGTCTTTGAATCAGCTTTAGTCTGGCCATTCTCCTTTAGGTTTACCAGAGAGATAGGTTAGCTTAACATCACTCCTCAGGTCACTGGTATTCTTGAATAAAAACTGACTTTCACTTTAACCAACATTTGACTTTAGAGAGGTTTGTTTTTGAAAGGAAACAGGTAGCTGGACCTATGCATTGTATCAGTGTTAGCGTTTGAGTGCTATTT
>NW_007771553.1:2380-3163 GCF_000696425.1 Galeopterus variegatus | reverse complement strand
TGAATCAGCTTTAGTCTGGCCATTCTCCTTTAGGTTTACCAGAGAGATAGGTTAGCTTAACCTCACTTCTCAGGTCACTGGTATTCTTGAATAAAAACTGACTTTCACTTTAACTAACATTTGACTTTAGAGAGGTTTGTTTCTGAAAGGAAACAGGTAGCTGGACCTATGCATTGTATCAGTGTTAGCGTTTGAGTGCTATTTCCCATATGAGGACTATTGCTTTCTTAAGATGTACCCCAGAACTGATTTCTATATCTTTGCTTGCTGCTTGGTCTCTAACATTGCCAATCAAATATCCCATTCATATATAGAAACTATGTTTTAGGTTGTTTGGTAGTGTGATCATATGGAGGAACCATTATAAAGTTTTTGGCCAGTAACCCTGAGAGTAATTGATATGACTTGAAGAGGCATAGATAGTATTGATGAGGATGGACAAAAAATTGGTGCCATTGCCAGTAATGCCCCCCGTGCATTAATCTTGCTGTACATCTTAGAAGATTGGCTCTCTAGTCTTCTCAGAAGCACTATTTTTCAAGATGTTTCTTTTCTCCTTTACCTAGCCAGTGTGAATACTCTTGTAGGTAATTTAGAAATTTAACTGAGGGGGAGTTTAGTTAAATTTGTTTATTAAACAAGTTGTGTGCATATAAATATTTTTAAAATGTAGAGGCCAACTCTGAATATGACCTTGTGAAAAATTTGGAATGGAAATATCCATTAAGTCTCTCTCTCTGTCTTTCTGACACACACACACACACACACACACACACACACACA
>NW_007771553.1:0-1134 GCF_000696425.1 Galeopterus variegatus | reverse complement strand
TCCATGCTTCTCTACTGTTTTCTCTGTCCATGAAAATCATAGGCTTCATTTAATGGGCTCTTTTGTCTCGGAATTTTATTTGGATTTGGACAATGAGGAGCATGGGCATGGCTCAGAGAAAAGAATGAGTAGGATTGGGATATTTTACAGGTATTTCCCTAGCTCCAGCTGGTGGCGTCACACTTTCTGCCTCAATTTCTGTCAAGTAGCTCTCATACAGATCCTTCTCTCTCTCCAAGGATTAGTATCTGCTCCCTGCAGTTTCTAGCTCCTGGGTACTGAATATCCTTTGTAGTTCCTCTACATATCACCCCTATCTTTTAAATAATCCTTTGATTTAAACTGTTTCTCAAGTATTTTAACCTGAGTGTGACATATTTCCTACCGGGAGTTTGATTGATAGGGTATCATGAATGGCACAACAAATAGATCCTTAAAATAAGATCTTATTATTGGGCTACTTATACATTTTAGAAGCATGAGAAAAAAAAATTATTTATTGTGTAAAAATGGATGTCAGCAATCTGTGCAATGTGGTATTAACACAAGTAGTGGTGGTGCTAGGTGGTGCTAGATAATCTGCAGAGGGTGGCTAAGGCTGTAAGAAATTAACAGTGTTTGTAAGTTTGGTTAAAAAGATTGTGGGTCGCATGACTTCTCACAGCTCTAGAGTGTATATTTTAAAAAGTATAGTCTGTGAATATTGATTTGAGAACAAAATGAGAAAAACTATATGGAAGATGTGATGGTACCTTACCTTCACTAGATACAGGCAAGTTGTGGGCTTAGAACCAAGTCCAGATATAACTGAAAGGGCTTCAAGGCTGAATGGCCAATTAAATGCACAGCACTCAAGTCTTTCAAACATAAGTAAAGAGACTGGTGGTAAAAGAACATGGCTCTGAGGCAGAGAACATAGGCATTCGAGTGAAAAGTGATGAATCTTAGAATTTGGATTTTTGATTCATTGATTTTTCTAAACATTCTCTGCCAGTTCAGACAATCTCTAAGCCATGTGAGGGAATCAGTTTTTACCAACATTAAAACTTGTCAATGGGGCCGGCCCCGTGGCACACTGCTACAGTGCGCTGCTTGGGAAGCGCGGCAGGCGCTCCTGCCGAGGGTTCGGATCCC
>NW_007771552.1:1103-5263 GCF_000696425.1 Galeopterus variegatus | reverse complement strand
TGAGTCTGACTTTCTTAGATTCCACATACAAGTGAGATCATGCAGTATTTAAGGGAACCCTGGTACACAGCCAGTGGGCATGTAATTAGTACAGCCATTTTGGAAAAAAAAAATGGAGGTTTCTTATCAAAGCAAAAATAGAATTAGCATATAATCCAGCAATTCCAAATCTGGATATATACCCATAGGAAAGAGTCTACAATCAGTATGTTGAAGAGACATCTGCACTCCCATGTTCATTTCAGCATTATTCAGAATAGCCAAAATATGGAAACAACCTACATGCACCTGGGAAGATGAATGGATAAAGAAAATGTGGTGTGTGTGTGTGTGTGTGTGTGTGTGTGTGTGTGTGTGCACGCACACATGCACATGCACAATGGAATAGTATGCAGTCTTTAAAAAGAAAGAAATTATGTAATCTGCAACAATATGGATGGGCCTGTAGGCTATTACAATTTCCCTTTTCAAAAAGTTTCTGTAGGAGAAATGTTGGTCTGTAGTGATCTTCTGTACACTACAAGAGGAAGAAGACTGTGATTGACTCTGCAGTAAAACAATGAGTCACATGAAAATAAATTATTTTTTAAATCAATATTAAGTGAGTCGTGTGGTTATGAAATGCTTGTGCGTACAAGATGTTTATTTTTTCTCAAAACAACATTCATAAATATAACAAAGATTACATTCTTCAAAACAAGACAATCACACATGTAGCTTTAATCAAAACCCTTCTGCAATACTTACATCAATTATGCTCCCATCACATGAAATGTTGAGAATGATTAGGGAAACACTGGTGGTTATTACCATGTTCTCCAGCTTAATCTAAAGAAGCCTTGGACAAAGCACATTTTATCTTATTCTCAAAGTCAGGGATTCTATTTTTATTTAATAATATAATGCACCTAGTGAAGTTGATAAATTAAAAAATAGTAATGGAAAGTTAAAAGATAATGAACAAGCCATCTAGATGAGTATGTTGAGAACATCAGAGACACTAAGTAAGATCAGGGAAACTGTCAAAATTGCAACTTCATCACTGAACCAGATTGCTACGCTGTTACAGAATAGGAAGGCAATTATCACAGAAGAGGATAAAATCATTAGAAAGCCTGAAAATATACAAAGCTGTATTTCCTTCACCTCAAATATTTAAGTATTTCAAAACTCAGAAATTCCTGTGTTGACTCATAAAAATGACCTTTTCTAGCATCCTCAGACTGAACATTGTAATTATAGTGGCATCGTCTCTTCAAAGGCTTTACCTCTCCTGATCCTTTCTTTACAATTTTTAGTGCTAAATTTATATTCATTGTTATAGTAGTGTTATCAAAAAGTGCAAACCTTCAGAATGATGAAACTGTGGAAAACATATTTTCTATAAAACTTTGGAAGAGTTTTCTCTCTATCTTAAAGAAAACTACATCATTTAACTTCAGCCTCTCAAGGATCATCCTCAAAACCAGCTCATAATTAACAATCTATCTAACCTCAGAGAAGGTCCTTAACATACACCTCAATTTCTTCACAGACACACACACACAAAATACAGGGCTACTTGTTTTCAATGTATTGTGTTACTTGGAGATTTAAATAAATATGTTTAATATTTCAGCATGATGCAGGGTAAATGTTGCATGAGTGTAGTCGATCATTATCATTACTATTTTCATTTACATTATTTCAGATACTCTCCAACAACAAGCATGCTGCTAACTGAAGGAAATCAGAGTTCTGCAGCCACGTTCCCCCTTCTGGGCTTCTCAGAATATCCAGATCTCCAAGTGCCCCTCTTCCTGGTATTCCTGAGCATCTGCACAGTCACTGTGCTGGGGAACTTGGGCCTGATCATTATCATCAGGATAAATCCAAAACTCCACACCGCCATGTATTTTTTTTCTCACCCACTCATCCTTTGCAGATTTCTGTTACTCCACTACAGTTACACCCAAACTGCTGGAGAACTTGGCTGTGGAAGACAGAACCATCTCCTGTATGGGATGCATCATGCAATTCTTCTTGACTTGTATATTTGCAGTGGCAGAAACATTCATGCTGGCAGGGATGGCCTATGACAGATTTGTGGCCATTTGTAACCCTCTCCTCTACACAGTTGTCGTGCCCCCAAAGTTATGCACATCGTAAGTGGCAGGGACCTACGCATGGAGTACAGTCTCCTCCCTGACTCTTACCTGTTTCCTCTTGGCATTATCCTTCTGTGGGTCTAACATCATTAATAATTTTGTCTGTGAGCACTCAGTCATCGTCTCTGTCCTGTGCTCTGACCCCTACATCAGCCAAGTGCTTTGTCTTGTCATTGTCATATTCAATGAGTTGTACAGCCTGGTAATCATCCTCACTACTTATATTTTCATCTTTGTCACTGTCATGAAAATGCCTTCTGCTGGTGGGCGACATAAAGATTTCTATACCTGTGCCTCCCACCTGACCTCCATCACCATTTTCCATGGAACCGTCTGCTGGAGACCAGCTCAAAAGGGATGAGGAGATGGCAAAAATAACAAACACAGGCAGAGACCTCGGTTCGTTTGAAGCACGTTCTCACCCTGCAGGCTGTCAGCGCTGTCGCAGCCAGAGCAGCTAAAGCAGCTGAAGCAGCCTTCAGACTGAGAACAGCATTTTTATTTGTTACACAACATGGAGGGGGTTAAGGTGGGCATTTTAACTACATAAACCATTGGAATTATTAAGCCAATAGTTAAACCGAAACTTTTCTTTAAATCACGTCAGTTCTCATAAAATTAATAATCCACAAGGTTAAATAAAACTCGGTGGTCAGCCAATTCTTTCTGGTGATTATATCCATTGTGGTCGATTATTCCGTGACTCGCTGTTTTTGACATTTTTCATCATTGTGTTTCTTTTTTTTTTTCTTGCCCTTGTATTAACCTTAAACTTATTACTACCAGTAAGCACAAATTAAATGTCTGACTCAAAATTGAGACAGCAGCGATTGCGGTTTCAAAGTGTTAAACAAACCTTATATATATTTTAAACTTTGATTTAATGATTCTCATATTTCTATAGGCATGAACTTATTGTTCATTTGGAAAAGGAATAAAGGATATTTGAACAGCTTTATCATGCATGTACTTAATATAGCGGCTGTGTGGCCCAATGTAAAGTGTCAAAGTGCACAGCACCATCCCTCAGAAAACCAGGTGCATTCAAAATTCCATCTATAATCTTTTCTTTAGGAGGGAAAGTTGTGCATCGTATATTTTTGTCCCAATATCTTACTAAGATGTTTTTATTTAACTTGTGACACCAATGAGTGACAGGGTTTCTACACATTCTTTCTCATAAACTTAATTCTTCCTATAGTATTTTTCTTCATTAATTCCAACCATTCTCTTACCATTAATATAATCCCCTGTAAATGACGTTTGCCAACTTAAGTCATATTTAGGACGTCCCCTAGGAGGGTACCAAATTTTTCTTTTTACCACTTTAATAACCCATATAACCATTTACCCAGATGGTGGGAAGAGGATGGGGATTTCTATTGTTTATTAGTTTCTTTGGTAAAAACAATTGCTCATGGCTATTCTTAAGGTGTTTTTAAAACATCCATTGGTGTAATAAATTGATTCAAAAGGGACAATTTGGAATTGTTCAATCTTCCCGGATCTTTTGTGGGAAAGTCTAATTTTATGACAACAACTTTTTGTGTGTCATTTTTTGCATCTTTTGGAAACTCAGGAAACTGCCACACTGACCAAAACATCAAAAGAGAAAGCAAAAGCAGCACCACTGTGCCGAGGCAGAGATCTTTACAGTGAAAGCAAGTGCTGGTAGCTGTGGCCCTGCCAGGAGCTCTCCCTCTGGGGCCTTGCCAACTCGGAAAGGGCGGCCCAAGCTATTCTGTTCAAGACCCCATCATGGCATGGACCGCGCCAACCGTCCTGTTCCTCTATTGGGTACCCCTTTCCAAAAACTCATGGCTTACGGTCAAAGTAGGTTCTGTATTTTATGTGGTGGTCATTCCCATGCTCAACGCTTTGATCTACAGCCTCAGGAGCAAAGATGTGAAAGACACAGTCAGGAAGTTAATGAATCACCCAACACAATTTTTTTGGAGATTTATGTTCCCAAAAGGAATCTGATTTATTATATTGAGGATACTTTAGTGCTTC
>NW_007771552.1:0-239 GCF_000696425.1 Galeopterus variegatus | reverse complement strand
AGACAGTAAATGACAACACCGAGATACACAGGGAAGAGGCCAAATGAAAATGGAAGCAGATTGGAGTTTTGCTGCCAGAAGTCAAGGGCAAAGAAGGATTCTCCCCCAGTGCCGTCAGAGAGAGCGTAGTCCTGTCAGCACCTTGATTTCAGTGTTCTGGTCTTGAGAACTGTGAGAAAATAAGTCTGTGATTTTATGCCTCCAATTTGTCATAATTTGTTGTGAAAGCCCTAAGAAAC
>NW_007771551.1:4739-5263 GCF_000696425.1 Galeopterus variegatus | reverse complement strand
GTGGTATATATACACTATGGAATACTACTCTGCCATAAAAAAGGATGAAATACTACTATTTACAACAACATGGATGAACCTGGAGAAACTTATATTGATTGAACAAGCAAAACACAGAGGGATAAATACCGCATGTGCTCACTCATATGTGGGAGCAAAGAGAGAAAGGAAAGCAAGAAAGAAAGACCACAGTAGTGCCATGATCCAACAGAGGGAGGGAATATTCCTACGGCTAAAAATTGGAGTTGAGGGGAGAGGGGTAAAGGGAGGGAGGTTGGGGGATAAATGGGAGGGGACAAAGGGTACAAAAGTAATTTCTGGTAATGGATATGGCTCCAGTATGAATCTGGCCCCCATATCATGGGAAGGAGGAGGGACAATCAGCTTTGTATCTCATGAATATTCATAATAAATAAATATATACATATATATATATATATATAAAATAAAGTTATGAACCTGAAAAAAAAATTATGTTTTAAAAATGCAAATTAGACATCATTTCACTTGGGGGGAAATTTTTG
>NW_007771551.1:2344-3024 GCF_000696425.1 Galeopterus variegatus | reverse complement strand
CATCATCATCATCATCATCCTATTACCAGTTCAGCACCACAGAGTGAAAAAGAAACCATGAGAAAAAAAAGTACTATACAGATATTGAAGATATCCACGGGCATAATCAGAACCCTGCAAGACCTCTTCTTACAAAGAAATAAAAGTTAAAATCTTTCTAAAATATTCTGCACAAATGCCCAGAATTTGTGTTTACAACAATCAATACTTTCTACAGGGATTTTTCAAAAAAACATTGTGTTGGTTTTTTGGAGAAATGGAGTAAAAGCAAGAAAAAGAAAACTAAAACCAGGAAAGACAACCCTTCTAGGCCCACAACATGCAACCCATAAATAGGAACAGAAGAAAATGAGGTCCTCTTGTATTCTACAGCCCTACTTAGATACTATTGTGTAGGCACTTTAAAAAGAAAGAATCTCTCAAGTTCGAAGGCACCAGGGACAGTTCTAATTGAAAAACAAGTCCACTATTAAAATTAAACTATTCCATTCTAATCAAAAGTGAAAAAAAATTACTCAGGTTTTCTAACCTTGTTACTTATTTTTCCAAATGCTATCAAAACAAGAAAAAAATTCTCTTCTGACACTTATTTTTGTGGGTTCTTCTAAATTACAAATCTTTTTTTTTTTCCTTTTTGTCTTTTTTACGTGACCGGCAACGGATCGCAACCCTCAGTGTCG
>NW_007771551.1:0-1103 GCF_000696425.1 Galeopterus variegatus | reverse complement strand
AAAAAGAAATATATGTCTACAAGTGATACAGACTGAAAAATTAGCAAGCAAAAACATATGTCAAAAAATTATAGTAAACCTTGTTTTCAGCTTAAGTAAATTCCACTTAAGAATGCACCTATGTCTTGATAGAGCTGGTGGTTGCAAAACACTGTGAATGTACTTAAAACCACTGAATTTTAGTGTACTTTAAAATGGTTAATTTTATGTTATGTGAATTTCACCTTAAAAAAAAAAAGAATGCTTCTATGCATATTCTGAGTCGTGTAGCTAATTAAAAATTATGAATCTACTTTTACCCAATCAGAGCATGTTGCCCTAATTGTTACTGACAGATGCTGGAGGACCCCAACTTGGAAGAGGAAACAACTATGAGAATCCTAAAAAAAAAAAAAAAAGCAGAGCTGGAGACTTGATGGTACCATACCTAAAACCCACATTTCTCTGGACTTCTAACTGTGAAATCAGTTCAAAACAACACCAAGCCGATCTCTTGCTTCTGCCGTTCTTGCAATGTGATACCCTGCGTTGCTGAAGTCACTACCAAAGAAAGCCTTCACCAAATGTGTTCTCTGGACTTTGGACTTCCCAGCCTCCAAAACTTGATTATTTTTAGCCCTGTGATGAAAGGGGGCACCAAGCAGAAATACAGATGTCTCCCAATCTCAGTTGGTATCCAAACCTCCTTTCTGATTTACTGTTCTCTAAGTCAGAAGAGTGGAGCTGTAGTTGGCTCTGTCTACAACCCCAGGAAGCTGCAAGAAGTGGATTTCTACATAAACAATCACCGATCCTAAGATGGCGACGGGTCTGGAGCGGCCGTGACAGGAGACAGCGCGATCCCAGAGTATTGATTGCATTTCCAAGAGCAACAAAAGGCGAATAATTCTTTCAACAACGATCCTACATCGACAAACAAGCGGCAGCAGGTTCGAGGTTTTGGGGCCAACACAGAGGAGGACTCCTGAGAGCGCCCAAGCCCGGCTGCGGGAACGAACGATCTGCCCAGACAACAAAGACCAGGAAAGCCAGCAAAGGACTGCACAGAGGCGGAGTGAAGCGCGCCAGACCGGCCCAACTCTGCGACCTCTGTGAGTCACCCC
>NW_007771550.1:4942-5264 GCF_000696425.1 Galeopterus variegatus | reverse complement strand
TATAAAAACCCAAATGGCATTTTCACAGACATAGAAAGTACAATTTTAAAATTTATATGGAACTACAAAAGACTGCACATAGACAAAGCAATCTTGAGAAAAAAGAACAAAGCTAGAAGCATTACAATTTCTGATTTTAAAATATATATATCAAAGCTACAATCAAAACAGTATAGTGCTGGCATAAAAAGGGACCAATGAAACAGAACAGGAAATCCAGAAATCCATGCATCTACAATTGCCTGACCCTTGGTAAGGGTGCTAAGGACACACAATGAGGAAGTGAAAATCACTTTAATAAATGGTGTTAGCGAAACTGGAT
>NW_007771550.1:2361-3221 GCF_000696425.1 Galeopterus variegatus | reverse complement strand
TAAAATAGAGCTATCTTTTATCCTACCAGTTCCACTTCTCAGTATATATCCAAAGGAAATGCAATCAAGATATTGAAGATATATAAGTATTCTCATGTTCACGTGCATCAGCATTATTCACAATAGCCAAGATATGAAAATAACTTTAACACCTCTTGATAGATGAAAAAATATAGAAAATGTTGTACATGTATACAGTGGGATATTCTTCAGCATTAAAAAAGAAGGAAATCCTGCCAGTTGTGACAATATGGGTGAAACAGAAGGATATTATGCTAAGTGAAATAAGCCAGATGTAGAAAGTCAAACACTGCATGATCTCACATGTAGAATCTAAATAGTCAAACTCATAGAAGCAGAGAGGAGAATGGTGGTTGCCAGGAGCTGGGTGGAGTGGAAAATGGGAAGATGTTGGTCAAGAGTTACAAAGCTTCAGTTATGCTGAAGACTTAGGACTGGAGACTTAGGACCATACTTAACAATATTATATATTTGAAATTTTCTAAGGGCTAGGTTTTAAGTGTTCCCAGCATAACCAAACAAGGAGATGATAACTATGTGAGCAGTTGGCTGTGGTAATTATCTTGATTGTAGTGATTATTTCTTAATTTAGATGTATATCAAATCATCAGGTTGCACACTTTACACATATGGAATTTTTAATTGTCAATTATACCTTAATAAAGCTGAAAAAAAATATTATGGGCAACCACATATGTAGAAATGGGTATAATCTTTGATATATATAATTTGCTATTCTCCACGGAATGCAGGGTTACTCTAGCAAAATCTGCAATAATATGTGCACAAGGCTTATGGCCCCTAAAAACTGTGGAGTCCCCAGGATATGGATTCTTAAA
>NW_007771550.1:0-588 GCF_000696425.1 Galeopterus variegatus | reverse complement strand
AATCATCCTTAGATACTACTCTTTTGAACATTCCAAGATATTCTGTTTTCTTATTGCATCAGATCTTTCCTGTAGACAGCCTGTGCATGGAAAATCTTTACTTCATTCAATTAAGAGGAGGGAAATAAAATATAAATAATCCTGTATTTCTGATCCAATTATATGTGTGTATATGGAAAAATCAGTCAACGCACTATTTAAATACAGTATCCTAGCAGAAAACCTGGAAGAGGACAATGGTCATTTCTCTTCAAGGCGTGTTTTCATTCCTGCACTAAATAATAATGGAAAACCTGGAAGAGGACAATGGTCATTTCTCTTCAAGGCGTGTTTTCATTCCTGCACTAAATAATAATGACAAATTAAATTTATTTTCTGCTTATTATATGCTAGTCATTGGGCTAAACACTTTGGGTACTTTATTTCATTTACTTCTGAAATTATCCCCAAGTCAATAACAGCATATTTCCTATTTCACAGATGAGGAAACCTGGGCTTTAAAGAGTTAAATAATGGTTCTAAATCTCAGCTAATAAATAGGGGTACAGGAACTGAAATACAGTCTTTTACCTTAATCAGTAAGCTCTT
>NW_007771549.1:4629-5265 GCF_000696425.1 Galeopterus variegatus | reverse complement strand
GGTCTGATAAGTTTACTTAGATCAATGTGCTTGATCTGATGAGTTAAATTAGATCGATTAGATTTGTGTGATGAGTTTACTTAGATCGAAGGGCTTGGTCTGATGAATTTACTTAGATCAATGTGCTTGGACTGATGAGTTTACTTAGACCATTGTGCTTGGTCTGATGAGTTTACTTAGATCGATGAGCTTGGTCTCCTGAGTTTACTTAGATCAATTAGCTATGTCTGATGAGTATACTTAGAATGATTAGCTTGCTCTGATTATTTTTCCTAGATTGATAAGGTTGGTCAGATTTGTTTTCCTAGATCGATTAGCTTTATCTGATTGTACTTCCTAGATCGATTAGCTTTGTCTTATTATTTCTGCCTGATCGATTAGCTTGGTATGATGAGTTTACTTATATCGATGAGCTTAGTCTGATGAGTTTACTCATATCGATCAGCTTGGTCTGATGAGTTTACTTAGAACGATGTGCTTGGTCTGATAAGTTTACTTAGATTGAAGAGCTCGGTCCAATAAGTTTACTTAGGTCGATGAGCTTGGTCAGATGAGTTTACTTACATCGATATGCTTGATCTGATGAGTTTACTTAGATTGATGAGCTCGGTCTGATGAGTTTACTTAGATCGATGT
>NW_007771549.1:2321-2552 GCF_000696425.1 Galeopterus variegatus | reverse complement strand
TAGACCATTGTGCTTGGTCTGATGAGTTTACTTAGATCGATGTGCTTGGTCTGATGAGTTTTATTAGATGGATTCGCTTTCTCTGATGACATTACTTAGATTGATGATCTTGGTGTGATGAGTTTAATTAGATCAATGAGCTCGGTCTGATGAGTTTACGCAGATCGATAATCTTGCTCTGATGAATTTACTTAGATCGATGAGCTCAGTCTGATGAGTTTACTTAGATCG
>NW_007771549.1:0-270 GCF_000696425.1 Galeopterus variegatus | reverse complement strand
GGGCTTGGTATGATGAGTTTATTTAGATACATTTGCTTTCTCTGATGAGTTTATTTAGATCATTGAGCTTGGTCTTATGAGTTTACTTAGATCGATCAGCTTGGTCTGATGAGTTTACTTAGAACGATGTGCTTGGTCTGATAAGTTTACTTAGATTGATGAGCTCGGTCCAATAAGTTTACTTAGGTCGATGAGCTCGGTCAGATGCATTTACTTACATCGATGTGCTTGATCTGATGAGTTTACTTAGATCGATGAGCTTGCTGTGAT
>NW_007771548.1:10510-11097 GCF_000696425.1 Galeopterus variegatus | reverse complement strand
TTGAGAGAATTACATTACCAAATGAATGGGAAACCTGATGGCCAAAGCCCAAGGTTATTATACACCTAAAACACCTGTAGATCTTTGAACCTGCAGCAGCAGAACATGGTTTAGCCACTAGAAAGGTTGATCGTAAATCAAGGATATCCTCTCCTGTATCCACTTCAGATGTAGTAGAAAGGTCAATGGACAAGGACAAGGAAAAATTACCAGAAGAAACATCCAGGGACCGGAGGAGGAGGGAGTGAGAGGAGAGTGAGGTGAGTAGAGGCACTGGCCTCAGGTGCAAAATTTAAGGTGGTGCCAAAAAAGTCAGTAATCAAGATAATATTTTAATGCAATATTTAAAACTATCAGAATTAATGCAAAAAATCTTTGATGAACAAAATATCAAAAGTTTGTGTACTGGTGCCTTTTTTATTGTAAAATATTTAATTGTATATATCTGTGGGGTACAGAGTTGAATATCAATACCTGTGTTCAATATATGATGCTCAAATCAGAATAATTAGTATATTCAACATTGTGCATACAGTGTAATCATTTTTCATGGCCCTTTACCAATTCCTCCCTCATCATCCCTCCTC
>NW_007771548.1:0-5265 GCF_000696425.1 Galeopterus variegatus | reverse complement strand
GGACTTCCAAGTGGGTGCACATACAACTCGTGACAGCCTCAAGATTCAGCTCTTTAAATAAGGATTACTTAAAAGCAGATATCTTAGCCCATTTCAATTAATAATTACTTCTTTCCCTTAACCATTTGTGTCTCTATGTTCTTACAAAAAAAGAGAGAGTGTTGGCCTTATGGCAAATGTGCTTTACATCTTTTGTGTTAGAGGAAGGTAAGGGGAGAGTGAAGGAGTTGTTGTTTACTGAGTTTCTCCAAGATTTCACAAATACCATTAACAAATTTAATCCTTACTAGTAGTCAGTGTTAGTTTACTATTCTGATTTTAGAAGGAAGAAGCCTGAAACTCAGAGTTTTCTAATATCACAGGGCTGGGCTTTGAACCTAGCTATGTCTGACTCTTGAGGTCATGTTTTTACCAGTACATTGGCTGCTAGAGAAATTAAGGTTTAAAGGAGGGAAAAGGAGAATCATAGGGCGGTAAAGCACAGAGCTGTAGCCACACTCCACTTAATCCAAATCTCATTGTTTAAATTCATCACAGTACAGCATTGCCTGACTGGCCTGTGGTTGAGTGCAGGTAGTAGGCAGACGTGTGGAATCTTTACATGGAAAGGGCTTTGGTGATCAGAGAGTTCAGGATATTTATCTTAGAGTTAAGGAAACCAAGACTCAGAATGAGAGAGCTCTTTGCCCAAGGTCATACTTAATGTTTGACAATTTGTCATCAGAGCTAACCTAAAACCCATAAATCTTGATTCTCAGTTCAAAGCTCTTTCCGTGATTCCATTCAAACTTCTTGGGAAGGAATTCTCAAACATGGGACCTGCAATCATTTTCTATGAATGTCAAAATCAACTGCAAAAGACTTGACCCTGGATTTGAGACTACTCAGAAATCCTAACATCTATTCAAAGTGTTGGGTCCTTTGAAGAGATTCCTTATTACAGTAAAGCATGAATCTAAATGGCAACTAAAAAAAGAGAAAACAGATTTACCCTTAATTCCAAATTTATCTGCTCCTTTGCATAAAGGGCATGGATTAGGGGAGAGTTTTACTTGCTGTGTTGTCTTAAGTCAATAAACGTCTCTGAGCTGAATTTTAATCATCTATAAAATGAAGATAGTAAGAATACAGAGGTTCCTTATCTCAATTTTATGATCTGAGTCTGCACAATAATGAGACTGCAAGGAAAGCAAAAGCTATCATAACATGAAAATATTCTCTAATGCTATAATGAGTTGATCATTTATGAAATTAGTCTGCTCTCCACATCTCTTCTCTCTTAAGATTCCTCTCTGTCTCTAACTATTAAATCAATGTCTTTGATCATTAGTTTATAAATATCATGTAAATCCTTTGCCAAGCAAGACTCTAAATCTCGGAGAAGTTTCAGAATTTCAAGTGATGAATAGGAGCAGTGCTGGAGAGCAGTGCAAATCACACACAATGGAACTGACAGAAGGATCTGCCCCAGTTAGGCAGCTCAAAACTATGGAAGAAAGAAAAGGTAAGGTTGGTGACAGAGCAGGAATTTTAAAGGAAGAAAATTTGCATTTAAAAATAATAATAAAAGTCCTTGGGAAAGCTGATTAACCCTTGAATATTTCTTAAAGGTGACCCTCTTTTCAGTGATGCTTTGAAAGTTAATTAAAAACATGAAAGGTTGTTGCATTGCGTTCTTATATACTTTTGCCAGAAACCATGTTTTTTTAAAAAAAAAACCTTCATTATTTTTAAAAAATAGTTCTTATTGTCCTTATAACCAAAATTATTATATTTATGGAAAAAAACCATTATTTTCATTACTTTACCTCCATTTTTTTCAAGATAGTCTCAAGTGAATTCTTTTTCCTTACATACTCTGAAATTTTTGGTGCAGTTTTAAGAAGATTCCCTCATAGTGAATAATTATCCTTGCATAATAAGGCTCTCTTTTATCTTTACCGTTTCCTATTGTTATAAGGAACAAATGAGATAAAACTTACAACTGCATTTTGAGAATTCTAAAGTGCTGTATTAATGTTAGAATTTACTTTGTTTCTAAGAAGTATTTTGTGCAAGTTACTCTCACATATATTATTTTATTTCCAAACAATCTTGGAGGTCTGTATATATCATCTCCAAACTATAAATTAGAACAATGAAAAAACCTGCTCAAAGTCACAAAGCTGTTAGGTGGTTCAACTATACTGAGAGACAAATTGGCTGTCCTCAAGTTCAGGGTATTCATTCTATTTATTTGACTTATATGAAGCTACTATATTGTAGTTTAATTATGGTTAAACGTCTGCATTTCATACGGCTCTACCTAACACATTCATTCAAGAAGTATTTATTGACTATAAACTCCCCATTAGACATTAGTCTGAATTCTGCGGATGTAGTATTAATCGATGCAAGCAAGGTCCCTGCACTCATGGAGGTTACATTCTAGAGGATAACATCGTAAAAATCAACAAAGCAAATAATTTAAATAAACAGGACAATTATCTTACCCTGTTAAGTGCTATGCAGAAAATAACAAGTGACATAGAGAAAATGTCTGCTATAGACCACATGATGTAGTACTTTGCATATATTAACTCATTTAATTCTCATAACAACTCTATGAAACAGGGAATATTATTACCCTCATTTTTCATATGAGAACGATGAGGCACAGACAGATTAAGTTACTTGCTCTGAGTCATATAGATGGTAGTGGAGGAGCCAAGCTTCAAGCCTAAGCAATCTGGTTCTCAGAGATATTCTTAAGCACTTGCAGTCAACAGGCTGTTGTAATAAAAGTAAGTGGATAGCTAATAGAAAACTAGGATCGCTTCTCGATGCTAGTATTTTTTATTAGTACTGGTATAGTGTTCAGAGTCTTCCTACATATATATGAAATACAGTGGATTATCTCAAATAAATTCTTCATTCTAGTTCTTTTGCTAAATGGGGATTCTAGGAATTGGAGCACAAAACAAGTACAGCCATGAACAGTTTCATACAAGAACATGTTAAGTCTTAGTTTCATGTAAAGTCTACACAGCTGTTTAGGTTCCCATTATTTCCATATGGACCCCTTGCAAGATTCTACTACATGCCCAAAGTACTCATAGTCTTAAAGAGAATTGTTTACCACTCAGTAATACTGGAACAGCACCATGCAGTCCTATGGCGACTGCTTTCAGAAAGGTACAAAGTTGGAAAAAAGTGTTGGATGAACTGGAAAGAACTGACTTCAGGATGATTTCATCTCTCTCCAGTTGTCTCTTTACTTACCGTTCAGCTGTAATCCTTGCTCATCCCCAGATCCAAAGATCAGAGGAAATGATGATTGTATTTCCAATTAGAGCAAATAGTAGCTATCTTGAGCTGTATCATTAATCCTTTCAGGGATATTTGTATTGTGTTAACTTATTCTGTAGCCTAATAAGGCATAAAAGAAGAATCTCTTTTCTTTTTCTGCCTGCAAGGGTAGATCCAAATAATTGTTTCTGCTGTTGAAGACTAAGGTTAATTTGAAATAAAGACCCAGCTGGGGATTTTCACTTTTCTACGCAATAGAATCAAATTTGTATAGGCACTGGCAAATGACTCCTTTTTGAAGTCTGAGCCTCTATTTTGTAATGCCTGTGTGGCTGCTGTTTATGAATGAATGTTAAGAATGTTCCATTACTCATATTCCACAGATTTTTTATTAAAACTGTTTAACATAACAATTTTAGTATTTATTATTCACTTATTCAATAACAATGCACCAAACCTTGTGTTAGAGCTGGAGATGCAAAGATTACTGGGCATCATCTCTACCTTTGAAGAGCTTAGAATGTAGTGGGAGAAGCAAAGAAGGGACACTAAATTTACCAGTGATAGGCCAGAAAAACATCATGAAAAATAAAAATATGGAAGATAATCCTCCTTGGTAACCTCTAGTGTTTCTTTTAAGCTCTTTCTAATACAAATCTTATTCAATAGAGGCTGACATTCTAGATTTATTTCTCAAAACACCTGAGGGATGTGACATATCCAATCAGTAATAACGGTTTGGGGAGCTTAGGTATGCTCACTTGGGGGAATACGTGTCAGTATCTCGGTTTGAGGGACACTCTGTTTTGGGAGGAAACACACCTAAGAGATTGTTATGCTCCCCTTACCTTTAAAGTGTATTAAAAATTTGCCTTTTAAGAATCAGCTGGAGTTCTTGTTAAACACAGAGATTTATGAGCCCTTTCACTGGAGAGTCTAAAGCATGCTGTAAATTCACTAATCATTTTCTCCATCAAAAGGAAATACATATTTTTTTCATTCTGTTTAACATAGGATTAGGAAAGAACCCTCTCATCAGCATTCCCAGAAACAGAAAGTGTTTTCTGAGCTGTTGTGAGGTGCTTTAGGAAATTACTCCGCAAGTCTCCCAAGGAACTCTCTCAGCTGGTTTGCTATATCTTCATCCAAATTATTGATTTTGGATCAAACTGTAAAAAGCAAAAATAAAAGAGCATGTTTACCAAAGCAAGTGAGTGAATATATAACCCATATTTATCTTTGAAAACTACTATTAGAAATAAAGAAACTAGAGTTAAACCTATCCATAAAATGCTACTGAGTTGAATGCAAGCAGCTTTCAGCCATTTGGTGTATCACTCCAATTTCTTCCTTAATTCACTTCTTACTCAATAGTATCCTTCTCTTTTTAGTATTCAAAGTATCTGTAGTTTGCTCAGCCACTTCCTAATAAAAACCTGCTCTTAGAGAAAGATCATATACATTACTAATGTTCAAGACATATGTCTGAAAACCACTTCTATGTAAAATAAATAATTCTAATTGTAGTTGTAGAAATGTTATAAATCATAATGCAGGCTATGGAAATTTTGTTGTTTTGTCCTATAAAGATGAGGCACCCTGACAAGTTAAAGTCATACAATGTAGTCTAGAAATGTAATTGTAACTATATAAATGATCAAATTCCTATGGTGACTTTAGAGCCTTGTGATTACACTTATCAAATTGCTAATGCTAAGATTTTGCAAGTAGAAATTAACAACCCATTTATAATAGAAGATAGATAGATCTATAGATATACAATTTCTATATGTAATAAAGGTGAAAAAACTAATTAATATTTGAAACCAAAAAACAAAAAAAAATGATTCTAACTACTGCCGGTGTAGTTCATCTCATTGGGGAAATAAACCTTTATGTGGTCCCTCTGCTCTCATACCTTTGTAGAAACTTGGGGAGGGAGAAATAAGATCACAAGGAAGTGTCCCATGGATTTAA
>NW_007771547.1:7283-7921 GCF_000696425.1 Galeopterus variegatus | reverse complement strand
GAGCTGCAAAGAGTTTGTTTTCGGAAATTAGAAGCGAAATCACACTGCAAACGGCCTTCAATCAGGCTTGAAAACTGTGGTGTATATCTCTGCCAAAAAGACTAACTGGAGGTTCAGCTTTTACAAACTACTTTAACTCTAAGAGAACAGAGAGCACAATGTGCTTCTCCCATCTAGCATGTAGGAATTCAGTTTGGCAAGTTCTATGTGAAAGCCCATTCACGTCTTTGGGGGAAAAGGCTTGTGAGACTTCTGTTTCAAAATCTCTGTCAAGAAGTGTAAGAGAGGCTCCCCCGCTAATAATCCAGTATAACTCACTGAACAGAAGATTTGGCAGTGACAAGAGAAGTTGAACTGCAAAGAGTTTGTTTTCGGAAAATAGAAGCAAAATCACACTGCAAACAGCTTTCAAGCATTCTTTAAAACGGTGTTGTGTATCTCTACCAAAAACACTCACTGGAGGTTCAGCTTTTACAAACTACTTTACCTCTAAGAGAACAGAGAGCACAATGTGCTTCTCACATCTAGCATGTAGGAATTCAGGTTTGCACGTTCTATGTGAAAGCCCATTCCCGTATATGGGGGAAAAGGCTTTTGAGACTTCTGTTTCAAAATCTCTGTCAAGAAGCGTCAGAGAG
>NW_007771547.1:3658-4075 GCF_000696425.1 Galeopterus variegatus | reverse complement strand
TAGCATGTAGGAATTCAGGTTTGCACGTTCTATGTGAAAGCCCATTGAGGCCTATGGGGGATAAGGCTTGTGAGACTTCTGTTTCAAAATCTCTGTCAAGAAGCATCAGAGAGGCTCCCTTCTTAGAATCCAGCATAACTCACTGAACCGAAGATGTGGCAGTGACAAGAGAAGTTGAGCTGCAAAGAGTTTGTTTTATGAAAATAGAAGCAAAATCACACTGCAAACGGCATTCAAGCAGGCTTGAAAACTGTGGTGTATATCTCTGCCAAAAACACTCACTGGAGGTTCAGCTTTTACAAACTACTTCAACCCTAAGAGACCAGAGAGCACAATGTGCTTCTCACATCTAACACATAGGATTTAAGGTTTGCACGTTCTATGTGAAAGCCCATTGACGCCTATGGGGGAAAAGGC
>NW_007771547.1:0-1668 GCF_000696425.1 Galeopterus variegatus | reverse complement strand
ATGTAGGAATTCAGGTTTGCAAATTCTATGTGAAAGCCCTTTGAAGCCTATGGGGGAAACGGCTTGTGAGACTTGTGTTTCAAAATCTCTGTCAAAAAGCGTCAGAGAAGCTTCCCCGCTTAGAATCCAGCATAACTCACTGAAACGAAGATGCGGCAGAGAGAAGAGAAGTTGAGCTGCAAAGAGTTTGTTTTCGGAAAATAGAAGCGAAATCACACTGCAAACGGCATTCAAGCAGGCTTGAAAACTGTGGTGTACATCTCTGCCAAAGCACTCACTGGAGGTTCAGCTTTTACAAACTACTTCAACTCTAAGAGAACAGAGAGCACAATGTGCTTCTCACATCTAGCATATAGGAATTCAGGTTTGCACGTTGTATATGAAAGCCCCTTGATGCCTATGGGGAAAAAGTCCTGTGACACTTCTGTTTCAAAATCTCTGTAAAGTAGCGTCAGAGAGGCTTCCCCGCTTAATATCCAGCATAACTCACTGAACCGAAGATGCGGCAGAGAGAAGAGAAGTTGAGCTGCAAAGAGTTTGTTTTCGGAAAATAGAAGCGAAATCACACTGCAAACGGCATTCAAGCAGGCTTGAAAACTGTGGTGTACATCTCTGCAAAAACACTCACTGGAGGTTAAGCTTTTACAAACTACTTCAACTCTAGGAGAACAGAGAGCACAATGTGCTTCTCACATCTAGCATGTAGGAATTCAGGTGTGCACGTTCTATGTGAAAGCCCATTGAGGCCTGTGGGGGAAAAGGTTTGTGAGAATTCTGTTTAAAAATCTCTGTCAAGAAGCGTCAGAGAGGCTCCCCCGCTTAGAATCCAGCATAACTCACTGAACCGAAGATATGGCAGTGACAAGAGAAGTTGAGCTGCAAAGAGTTTGTTTTCGGAAAATAGAAGCGGAATCACACTGAAAACAGCATTCAAGCAGGCTTGAAAATTGTGATGTATATCTCTGCAAAAAACACTCACTGGAGATTCAGCTTTTACAAACTATGTAAAACCTAAGAGAACAGAGAGCACAATGTGCTTCTCACGTCTAGCATGTAGGAATTCAGGTGTGCACGTTCTATGTGAAAGCCCATTGACGCCTATGGGTGAAAAGACTTGTGAGACTTCTGTTTCAACATCTCTGTCAAGAAGCTTCAGAGAGGCTTCCCCACTTGGAATCCAGCATAACTCACTGAACCGAAGATGCGTCAGCGAGAAGAGAAGTTGAGCTGCAAAGAGTTTGTTTTCGGAAAATAGAAGCGAAATCACACTGCAAACGGCATTCAAGCAGGCTTGAAAACTGTGGTGTACATCTCTGTCAAAAACACTCACTGGTGGTTCCGCTTTTGCAAACTACTTCAACCCTAAGAGAACAGAGAGCACAATGTGCTTCTCACATCTAGCATGTAGGAATTCAGGTTTGCACGTTCTATGTGAAAGCCCATTGACGCCTATGGGGGAAAAGGCTTGTGAGACTTCTGTTTCAAAATCTCTGTCAAGAAGCGTCAGAGAAGCTTCCCCGCTTAGAATTCAGCATAACTCACTGAACCGAAGATGTGGCAGTGACAAGAGAAGTTGGGCTGCAAAGAGTTTGTTTTCGGAAAATAGAAGCAAAATCACACTGCAAACGGCATTCAACCAGGCTTGAAAACTGTGGTGTACATCTCTGC
>NW_007771546.1:611-5266 GCF_000696425.1 Galeopterus variegatus | reverse complement strand
TAAGAATTTCTGATTGTGATACAATCAACCCATTGATTACCTTAGCATTGCTCTTGAGACAAAGATGATAAACACATATTCTTGACTTAATTTTAAAGACCCTTCATGATCAGTCCTCTGCGCTCCCCTCCTCAAACCACCTATTCCCTGTCCCTCATCTCAAACTACCATTCTTCTTTTTTCAGTGATCTAGCCACACCGACCCTGTCTCTGTTATCAAATACACCACACAACCCCTGCAAACTGGCAGTACACTATTGAAGGCATTGCTCATCAAAATTTTTTAATCAAATTTCAAGTTAAATATTAATAATATAATTTATATTTTTAAAGAATATATTATCTTGACTATTTTGAAACTCTGAACATACTTGGATCTCTCTGGAAGACAGATACCTAGAAGAGACAAGATCTTAAAATCATGTTAGCTTATTGTTTATGAAAAAAACAAATATTCATCACTTACCATTGAGTCAAATGAAGTTACGTACAAATGAGAAATAGAAGAGTCTTTGGGGCAGATAAAGTTGTGACAACTCTGAGGTATGAAAGAGACTGTTGAGCCATTTTCTTCAATCAGATTTTTATACACTCTTGTTCGAGGTCGAGCTAGGCCTTTCAGAATTACATAAAGTCCATCATTTCCAACCACTGGAAGAAAAAGATAAACTTTATTCTTTACTTTTCAGGCTCTTCGATAAAGATACGAATAACACATATATTACACTTGCTGTACTTTTAGCATATTTACACTTGCTGTACTTTCGTTCAGTTTATACTATACCAATGACTTTAATATAGCACTTGGGCATTCACAAATGATTTACTCAAATAACAAGAATATAAAAGGCATGTCTAGACATTTGGAATATTCTTTTCAGACAATTATACATAGTAACCCATCTTCTCATGGAACCGATGATTTCTAGGCAAAACCTATGGCAACATATCATTACTAATAGATTTAAGACATTATGAGGAAAATAGGACCAGAAAAGCTCTTGAACATCTTTTAATGTTTACCACCACCACCCCCCAAAATACCATTTCCCCTATTTTATAAAAGTAACAATATGTAGCTACTATTAATTTTCATTTATCTTTGCCCTGGAGATGTTGATGATCACTCATAGGACTTAATAGAGGAGACAGTTTGGAGAGGGTGACTGATCATGACTGGAATGAAGAGTTTTTCCATTATTTGCCCTACTCCACATTATAAGTTTCAACAATCTGTCATCCTACTCCAATTCCTAAAGTTCAACTGCGTGCTTGTAGATGAGGCAGGTGTATTTACTTCTGAGCATTTTGAATGTGACTTAAATCAGTTCCAGCTCTACTGAAGCCTTTTCTTTTGAAGAAGCAGGGTCTGGGTTCTTTCTCCATTTCTCAATTGTTTACATTACTTTATAGAATTGAAGCAAATTACTCAAATGCTGAGAGATCTTTTCGTACCCTTTGCTTACAAGCTTGCTGGAAACTGAAACTTTACAAATTGATTTTCAGGAACAATCGTGTTTCTTTTTATACCCTAAACATTGCGCACTGCTTGCCTTCTGTGCTTTTTTTTTTTTTTTTTTCCTAATCTGAGTACTTATTAGTGGGGCCACCTTCATCACCATCATTCACAGTGATCACAGGAGAATGATTTTCACTCTTCTTTAAAGCAAAGATTGTTTTTGCTTGGACACCTGAGCTTAAAATAGATCCCTTTCTGGGTAGCACAACACCACTCATTTTAAGCATCTGATATGTGTGGCGAGGGCACTGCAGCAACATTGCTTTTAAACAGCTATCAGGTGAGGGCTATGAGCACTATATGACAGTAACCACACAGTAAATATCAATGATGATAAAACTTTGTAAAACTAGTAATAATTTTGACCAATTACATAGCGGAAAAAGCAGTTTTGGAAAAGGTATATGAGGGTACTTCAAAAAGTTTATGGTAAAATCAAGATAATACAATTATTCCATGAACTTTTTGAAGTACCCTCATATTTCAATATATACGTTTATTTCTCTTTTTATATAGAGTTAACTGGCTCTTCTTAACATAGAATTTGTGGGAAGAGATACATTATGTGAAACCATTTTCTTGCAAAGTCTGCTAGTTGCCAACCCAAAGCGAATTCTCTCCTTTTCCTTTACTGACATAACCACGATTTTATTGGACGTTGCATGTGCCATGTTAAAAATTACATTTCACAGATACTCTTACACGTGCAGCCATGTGACATCATTCTGATAAATAAAATATTAAAAGTTTTGCTTCCCAAATACACACACCATCTCTTTTTCCTTGCTTCCTAAAACAGGGATAGGATACTGGTGCTGGGACAGGCATCCTGCAACTAAAAGAAAAAGCTGAGAGGAATCTCAGAGGCCTCAGCCTGACATCTTTAAACCACTTACCTCACAACTTCACGTTTTTTAATGTAAATAAATCCCAAAATTTGTTTAAACTGTTGCCCTTTAGTTCTCTATTACCCCCAAATGAACACAATTTCTGTGTGGATATTGTTGGTATTTTACTTAACTCTAAGCATAATTGATCCATCTGTTACCAACATATAGTCACACTGAAACAGAGAATAGTACCCCTATGTGAAGCATCAATTTCAATAACTATATTTAAAGAATGGAAGTTTGCAAGTAAAGTAGATTCATATAAAATAACTTTCAGAAATTTACCATTCTAATGTAATGCTATGTGGTCTGAAAATCTAAGTTTAAATAAACTGGAAATTATAAATATCGCATTATTATGTACAAATGTCTACTTCAGGATTGATAATTATTATCACGTGTTAAAACAATTTCACAGTTATCTCTGCCTTACAGTTTATTTGAACATCAGCACCTAACATATATGTAAAAATTAGGACACAGGGGTTGAGTGGGAAGCCATTAACTATAAGTATCGTGTTCCAAGAAAATATGTTCATCTTAATAATGAATATAATTCCTCTGATCCTGTAATAAAAAGCTTTTTATTCTTTCAGCATTTGCCAGTAACAATGAATTTTCCTAAATAATCTGTTTATAATTCATTAATGTTCACATTTACATAGTAGAAACATCTATAACATTAAAGAGGCCCTTAATGTGTTAAACTAATTTGGAGAATTTGAGAGTCATGAAAAAATATTTAGGCCAGAAAATATCTCATCCACCCTCAAATTATACTTACAATAAAAATTTAAACTAAGCAATTCTGGAAACTGCTAATTCACTATACATAAATATGATGCTGTATTTTGAAATGGCAAGGGAGGAACCGTATTGTAAAAGAAAATATTGTATTAATATTAGGTCAATAACATTAAAAGAATATCCATTATTCTTACTTTTCATAATAAGTTACTATAGATGGATCAAGTGCTAAGTCTAGAAAGCAGGAGGATGTCCTGAATATAGTCCCAATGTGGCATTCATTTTGTATTCACGGGAAAGACATGTAGTTCTAAGCTCGACATTATCTCTACTCTAATTGGTTTGGGATACAGGATATTTTGCATCTTTATGTAATAAAGTCTCTGAAATTTTATCCCATACTATAAGTACTGTAATCATTTGTATAACATTGACAAGTATTTGCATAACATTTTAGCTATTTATTTTAAACTTCATAAAATAACTGCTCAACTTAATGCTGAAAACATTTTTTTCAAAATTAAAATTACTGAAAGGGTACAAGGAAAAAATTAGAATCACCTTTACTTACATAGATCAGAATTTTAAATAAGTGCATTTATTTGGGAACAGGGAGGGAGGGACTGAAATAACCAAAAAATAATTTTTTAATGAAATAATCAAATATTGGCATGTATATGAAGCAACTAGAATTCTCATATATTGTTGGTAGAGTGTAAAATTATTCAATTCTTCAGTTAGGATTCCTGGCAGTTTCTTATAACATGAAGCATAATCTAACATTCAGCTCTTAGGTTTTACTCAGAAGAAATGAAAGTTGATGTCCAAAAAGGTCTTGTACAAGAATGTTACTAGCAGTGTTATCATGATAGCCAAAGGTTGGAAACAGCTCCTGTGTCCACCCAGAAGAAAATGTGCAAAGAAGTTCTGGTCTGTCCATACAAAGGAATACTACTCAGCCATAAGAAAAAATGAACCACTGATTCATGTGACATGGTTAAAAGCATTATGCTGATTGAAAGGAAGCATTCACAAGAGGATACATGCTCTCTGATTTCATCACAAAGTTCTAAACGCTTCCTACAAAATTAGTTTATAGTAAACTATAAAAAAATAAAACAGAAAGCAACTGCCTCTGGGAGGTGGGCCAGAGACTGACTGGGAAGAAATATGAAGAGATCTTTTGGGGTGATAGTAAAGTTCTACAGCTTGTTAGGAATTTGGGTGACAGTATTTGTCAAAACTCATCAAATGATACACTTCATGTATACATATGCACATAACTGTAACTGCATTTAAATTTTACCTTTGAAAAAGGACCAAAAATAAATATTGAATTCTAGAAAAAACTCTGAAGTGTATAGGGGTGAATTGCCCCATGCTATGGTATATTAATAAAATGGAATATGATGCAAATGTAGTGAGGAAATAACTGGAAAAAAAAAGAGTGTCCATAAGATGACAGCAAGTATGCTTTGATCCCTTTCTTTGTTTGATCA
>NW_007771546.1:0-408 GCF_000696425.1 Galeopterus variegatus | reverse complement strand
AAAAAAAAGAGTGTCCATAAGATGACAGCAAGTATGCTTTGATCCCTTTCTTTGTTTGATCATATTAGAATCTGTTCTAACACAATATAGTAACTCTTTTTATTCTCTTAGCAACCTTTTAGTCAGGTACTATGATTGCTCCAACTTTGTAACAGAGGAAACTGAAGGCAGTGAGAAATTAAATGTCCTTCCCAAACTCAGAGAGCCAGCAGTGGTAGAGCCAGTATTGGAACACAGCCAGTGGCAGCTCCAGATTACTATGCTAGTCTTTGTAAATCTATGTAGCTCAATCATTCTCTATAGATAATGTAGATATAGATATAGATTCTATAGGGATAACCTTTTAATTATGATAAATTAAGAGCATATGTGTGACCTAGACAGCATATTTTAAGTAAAAAAAAAAAA
>NW_007771545.1:4852-5267 GCF_000696425.1 Galeopterus variegatus | reverse complement strand
AAAAAAAAAAACTGAAACACAGAATAGAATATCTAAGAACACTACAAATTGTGTAATTATGCATAATGGGAATTTAAAAAGTGGAAGAAGGAGAGAAAGGAAAAGAAGAAATATTTGAAGAAATAATGACCGAGAATCTCCCCAAATTAATGTTAGACACCAAACCACAGATCTGGAAGCTCAGAAAACACCAATCAGGATAAATGCAAAACATACACACACACACAAAGCAAAAACTATACCTAAGCATGTTATATTCAAAATGCAGGACATCAAAGATAAAGAAAAAATGTGGAAAGATGGTAAGGAAAAACACCTTACCTATAGAAAAGCAAAGGTAAGAATTACATTCACCTTCTAAGAAACAGTGCAAACATGAAGAGAGTCCCATGAAATACCTGAGTTGTTGAGAGGA
>NW_007771545.1:2232-3831 GCF_000696425.1 Galeopterus variegatus | reverse complement strand
TATCCTGAAACAGTTTTTTCTATATTTTGTCCAATTTCCTTCTTGCTTTCTGTAACAGATATAATATGCTCCCAGTTACTCCATCATGGCCAGAGCAGGTCATTAATTTTATTTAGGCTTCACCTTTATTTTGAGGTAAAATATAGAGATTTTCAAGTTTCAATGTTCTGTAAATATTTTAAATTAACATTTGTTATGAATTCTCCTAATATTTTTGTTGATAGGATGATGCAGAGTTTTAGCAGGCTGGCCATAACTTTATTCACCATGTTTCAAGAAATTTCAAGTGGATGTCAACAAAGATTTTGAGTAGAAAGTACTGCATAATAATCTGAGCTTTATGACATGTTTTAAGAATCTGAGAAACATCCTTGCATTCTTTCATCCTAAAAACAAATATTTTATTCAGAAGCTTATTTTATAATATTTTCAAGAGATTTACCTTTATGAGATCTGGGCTCATCTTAAATATAAATATTTTAGAGCAATCTCCTAATTTTCTTTCCTTCAAATCACCTTTCTGGAAATCATGAATACTTGACCTTTCACTATTAATGATGGGAAATAGAAAATAAAGCAATGAAGGACTTTTTTGAATCAAGGCATAATGCAAAGTACCCTGCTAGAAAAGAGTAGCACATTCAGATGATTACCAACCATTGAGACCTTTGTGAAAATTGGTTGGTCTTTTTCCTTTCCAGTTGTGTTCTAAACCCAAGACTTTAATAGGAATTGCATAGAAAAAGTGGACCAACACATTGGGTTCTGAAACATGGAAAATGACCTGAGGAAGTGGCCCCAGAAAAGCAGTGGAGAACTGAGTTCTTGTTAAAAGGAGAAGGGCATGAGCAGTCATAAATGGGAGCAGTGAGAAAGAGACAGAGATGAACAAAAACTATGACAACAAAAAATTTTGCTTACTTCAAAATCATGGTTTTCTCTTCTTCTATTATTTTACATCTGTTCAGGCCATGCTGCAGGTGGCTCTGAAAATTTTGATTATATATAGATATGATTGCTATAATAAACAAGGCTTTGTATAAAATAACTAAAGCCAACTTAATTTTATGTATAGAAATGCAATGTATGGTCAGTACTATCCTGAGAATAAAAGTATTCAATAAATGTTTTAGGGATAGTTTGCATAATAAATTAGCTATGGACTTTCAACCATGGTAAACCAGAGCTTTTTTAGATTTTTTAAAGACGGGTTTAGAAATTCAGGCCACTGTGTTTTAGGTTCGAATAAATAATAAAAATCTTGAAGGTTGAGGAATTAATTTTATTTCTCCAATTATTCTCATTTTTCTTCAGAGTATTGATTCTGCTCTATTTAGCTATCAGCAATTTCTAGAGGTGTTTATATTTTACAAACCAGTCTCAGTTTAAATTCAACATTGATAATTTAAAGTGGGTCCTAATGCTTCCTGGAATCCTGGGACTCATACTATTCCCAGTTCCTTTTCTTTCCCACCTTTGTGGATAACTATTTCATACCCTCTCTCACTCCTCAGATCTCCCAGCTATCTCTTCTGTCATCCTCTTGCTCAGCTGATAAATCTCTTGTGCTTCATGGAGAAAATGGAAGCATTCAGAACC
>NW_007771545.1:0-1226 GCF_000696425.1 Galeopterus variegatus | reverse complement strand
TCACATGGCCTTTCCTCTGTCTGTGCACACAGAGAGAGACAGAGACAGAGAAATCTGGTGTCTCTTCCTCTTCTTATAATGACACTAATCCTATTGGATTAGGGCCCCACCCTTATTACTTCATTTAACTTTAACTACATCATTAAAGGCCTATCTCCAAATACAATCTCATTGGGGATTAGGGATTCAACATATGAATTTGGGGAGGACACAATCACTCCATAATGTATCCCCTTTCCTTTGCTTAAGGACATGTCTGTAGTAAATCTCTGTCATTATCTATTTTTCCCTCTCTACTGCTACATCTTTCCCATCAGCCTACAAACGTACTGTCAGTTCTCTCATCTTACCAAAAAACAAAACAAAACAAATTAGCCCTCTGTACATCCACTTCCATTGCTGCTTCCACCCCATTTCTCTCCTTCCCTTTGTGACAAAATTCTGAATTAACTGTAATGTATTCCAGTGCCTCTCCTCTTCTCTCTTGAACCCCCTCTAATCCAGCTTTCATCCCCTCTAATTTCATCTTGAACCCCCTCTAATCCAGCTTTCACTACACCAGTGATCACCTATGACCTCCATGTTGCCAAACCTATATGATCAATTCTCAGTCTTCACTTTAATGCTGGATATCTATTAGGCATCTCCAAGCTTAGTATGTTCAAAACTGATCTCTTGATCTTCCCTCTAAAACTTATTTCACCAATAATTTTTCCCATGTCAGGTAAGGACAATCTCATTTTTCTAGTTGCTTAGGACCAGAATCTTGAAGCCATCCTTGACTCATCTCTTTCTATCATACAGCATATCCAGTTGATTCTATTTTCAAATTTTTCTCAGAATCCGACTTCTCACCACCTCCTGTGTTACCATTCTGGATTATTGGCAGTTGCCTCCCAATTGGCTTCTTTGCTTGATTCTTGCCCCAAACAAAAGCTAGAGTATTCTTATTAATACTTAAGTCAAATTATGTATTTCTCCAATATGGAAATCCCATTAGTGACTCTCCATTTCATTCATAATAAAAGCCACATTCCTTACAATTAAGTGCAACACCATGAAAGATCTGGGCCCTTGTTCTCTCTCAGACCTTGTCTTGTCTGAGGGAGACATTGTTTACTGACCTAAACGCAGTGGCCACCTCACCATGCTGTGTCTGCCTCTGCCTCGAGGCCTCTGCATGGACTCCTCCTTCTGCTTGGAATGCTCTTTCCCTAAAGGCCACC
>NW_007771544.1:0-5267 GCF_000696425.1 Galeopterus variegatus | reverse complement strand
CATTGTGTTGGCACCAGCCTGGAGCATTAATTCTTACAGTTTGGAGTTTACATGACACTCAATGAGAACACAACAATTACAAGGAGAAAGTATGAAGCCAATGTATGTTTCAAAAAGATAAAGAAAAAAGTAATTTTGACTACTATTTATTGATATATTCTTCCAGTTTTTAGTTAGACTTATAAACCTATCTAAAAGTTTACTTTGATTTCTCCTACACCTCCTTCTTCATCCTCATATACATTAATAATTGTTAGTGGTGTCAGTCCCTACCTAGCCCAGACAACTCTTAGAATAAAGGAATCTCATGAAACCAGAAGAGATTGAAATAAAAAAGATGGAAATCTGCTCCTGGCTATTTCAGGAATCTTGTGCATTGCAGGAACGCTACCAGGATATTGGTAACTGCTTTGGGGCCATGTGGTTGCCAGTGAAACACTAGGCCTTGTTTCAGGCTTACAACATCTGTGGTAGGCTCAAGTCAAGGGATGACCACTGATAATCCTCATCTTTGTATCAATACTCTCCCCTCTGAGAGTGGATGAAGCCTATGGGTATGATGAGATATCACTCCTGTGATTATGTTATATGCAAAAGGGAGATTACCTGGGTGGGTCTAATATAATCACATGAACATTTTAAAAGCATAGAGTCTTCTCTTGCTGGTATCAGAAGGAGAAGTCAGAGGATTAGAAGCATGAGAATGATTCAATGTGCTATTACTGGCTTGAAGCTGAAGGGGGCATGGTGACAAGGAATGGGACTGGTTTCTAAAAGCTGATCATAGCCCCAGCTGACAGCCAGCAAGGAAATAGGGACTCAGTCTTAATAATAGGAATGAGCTGGGAAGAAGTCCCTGAGCTCCAGATAAAAACACAGCCAACTGACACCTTAATTTTAGCCTGAGCAGGAAACACAGACATGCACCTAGACTTCTGCCCTACAGAGCTGTGAGATAAAAAATGGGCGTTGTGTTAAATTCAAGGGTTTTTTTGTTGTTGTTCAGCAAGACAAAACTAAAGTGATATCCAAGGGTGGAAATAATTTTAATTGCAGATTTACAGTTGAACAAAAGTTTGTTCTGAGCATCATTTCTTACCTGCTGGGTGACTTTGAACTTCACTTCTCCAAATGTTTATTTCCTCATCTATAAAAGGGATAGAATAATACCTAGTTGACTCCTAGGACTGTTGCCACAGTTAAATGAGATACAGCTTATACACCCCCCAGCACACAATAAATGTTATTTCCTATTTTCCAATAAGACTGACCACGGCAATCTACTAAGAAATAATAGAAACAGCCCATGATAGATACTAAGATTTGTAGGAAATAGAACCATAGACATCACTGGAAGGGAATAGGATGGAGCTCAGGAGAGGAACGTACGGGTACAAGTTAGGGAAGCACATCATGCTTCTGACAGTTTGGAATCAGAATAGAACCCAAGCGGTCTAGGGTCACTGTTAGGACTTAGTGGCTCAAAGCTAGGAGTCACAGAATTTCACACATCCTGGTCTAGATGTGATTGAGAAATCTACAGACTGGCAGTGCCAACCTGCCTTCAACTTTGGTTAAAGGCTGAGAAACTTTGACTAGTATGAATTCCAAAGTGGAGTTGGTAGGCTTGATTATAAGGGAAATAGAGGATTCCCAGTGAATCACAGATGATTTACGTTTTGGTGTAGATCAGAGACAGTTAAGGAAATAAAATTTCTTATATATTTTTGTGTCCTCTGATTGTTCTCTGGAGGAGCAATTGTAGCATAGTGGAAAGGGTAAAGGATTATGACACCAGAAAAACCTGGCTCCAGCTGTAGATTTGCCATTGATTATCTGACCTTTGGCAAGCCCTCAGCTTCCTGTTAAATGATGGTGTCTGTCTTTTAATGGGAGATAGGATGAAATGAGAGAAATGTAAATACAGTGTTTAGAATCATGGTTTAGAGTTGCTGAGTCCCACGTATGACACTTAATTTACATGTTCCTCAGCTTCCTCGTCTGTCAGATGGATATAATAATAGTTCCTAATTTATTTTCTTTTTATGAGAATTATGCATGTGTAGTACTTATAGTTCCTGGCCTGTTGTAAACAAGAAATAGAAATGAGCTATTATTCTCAGTAGTACAGGTGCCTAGCCTGTAGTACATATTTAAATTGGTGGCTATTTTCCACTTGTTAAACTATGTCTGTGTTTCTGTATTTACTCAAGTAAATGCTTAAACAGCTCAAAGGAAGTCTGTGTATTTGTTTTATGGACCATTGGATGGAGAGAAAACACGTGGTTCTAGTGCACACCTGTACTTGTAGGAAGAGAAGTAAGAGAGGAGCAGTTGTCTCAAACTTGGATAGGTTAGAAAATTCTTATAGTCTCTGGGGATAAAACATTGCAAATCTGATCACTCCTCTGCAACAAATCTTTCAAAGACTTTTACATTTCTCCTCTGCCCTTAGGAAAAAGTCTTTTCATTAATGTACTTATTCATTCATTCACCAAATATTAATTGCACACTTGATACTCATGGTAATTGTTCAAGGTACTGGATTACAGCAGCAAACCGAATCTGAAAATTTCTGCTCTCCTGGAGTTACATTTTAGTGGGGAGAGGCAGGCAATTGCCAAGATAGTGTGTCAGATGGTGATGAGTGTGGAGGAGAAAAACCAGTCCAAAAAAAGGGATAAGAAGTGCAAGAAAAAAAGAGGCAAAGAAGCAAAGGCTGGAAGGAGATAAGGGAGTGAGCCAGACGAATATCTGTGGAAAGGACACTCTAGAGAGAGGACTGGCTTAAAAGTCTCAGGGTGTTCGGGCTCCTTCTAAACCAAATGGCAGGATCAGAACCAACTGCATCACAACACCTTGCACAAGTGAGTACTTAAGCCACACCTTATACCCTGCAGTTTAAATGGAGCCCAGCAGGGGACCTGGTCTGATAACATCTCAAAAGCCCATTTTGCTCAATGAGTCTTTAGTGTTGAGTTAAACGGTAGGGTCTCCTGTCCTCAAGGAGATGACATTCCAGTAGCAGGAAATTATTTATTTATTTAAACAAAATTAACCGCCTCACTACAAATTGTGATAAATGTGATAAAAGAAGAACCTGAGATGGAGACTAGCACAGCGAGGAATTACGTTAGGTAAGATGGAAGGAGACAGTCCCTGAGAAGCAGAAATTGAAACTGACTCGGCCATGCGGGGGTGGGGCTGACAGCCTGTGCAAAGGCACTTGGGGAAAGTGTGGCGTGGTGGGGTTCTGACGACTCTCTTGAAGACCTGACAAACAGATTTGTGCGGAATCTCCAAGCAGCACTATTCACAATAACCAAAAGGAGGAAACAACCCAAATGTTCATCAGCTCATAAAAAATGGACAAACAAAATGTGATCTATCCGTAAAATGGAACGTTATTCCGTCATGAAAAGGAATGAAGTACTGATTTACGCTGCGACTTGGATGAAACCTGAAAACACGATGTTAAGTGAAGGAAGATGCCAGTCATGAAAGACCACATATCGCATTATTCCATTTATTGAAATGTCCAGAATAGAGAAATACATAGGGAGAGAAAGGAGATTAGTGGTGGGCAGGGGCTGGGGAAAATGGAGAAACAGGGAATTACTGCTAATGAATATGGGGTTTTCATCTGGGATATAAAGAGAGTTCTGGAACTACATAGTGGTGATGGTCGCTCAGCACTGGGAACGTACACTGAACTGTACACTCCAAAATTGTCAAAATGGTAAATTTTATGTTATGTATATTTTACTGCACGAAAAATATGTTAAAGATATGATTGCAAAAGGCAGATGTATCTGTGACAAATGTTTAATTCTCCAGTTTTCCTGACTTAAGCATCAAGTCACACAATGAGAAAGCAGACAGAATACAGCAGCAGGAGTGGGCTGCCCACCTTTCTGTCCCTTCCCAACCACTTCCTATTCCTTATGTCTTTGAAACTACAAAAGTGGCCTGAGTACCCCACTTCACTCATGAAAAACATATGTACGGGACAAAAACACACCACCCTGAAGCTGTGCGGTAAATAGGGAAAGCCAGAGGAAGCATAGCATTCAGTGGTTGCTTATGCTTCACGTCTTCTGCAGGTAACCAGAAGCCTCTCCCCAGCCTCACTAGTTTTGTTCTTGTTGAACCAATTTCTTTTATGGAATGTTTGCTTCTGATGCTTAATTTTAAGGTCAACATCTTTCCTGACTGGCACCATAAATGTTTAACAAGTATGACTAAACCATTCCTGGTTTCCTACTTTTATTTTGCAGCGTGTGTCAGAGAAGCAGGCAGGCATGAGATCAAACACCAGGTTGAATGCTTTGAAGTTGATGTCATGATAGATGTTGTAATGGCAAAGACCCAACACCTTCCTCCCAGAAGCTGGAAGGGGAGAGGACAAGAATATTAACCCCTCAGGGACTGGACAGCAGTGTCTCATTGATTTGCATGTTCTCTCTTTTTATGGACCAGCACGTGACTGTGGAAAAAGCACAAGCTTTGAAGTCAGGTGTTTTCAAATCCCAGTTTGTCCACTCAGCTAACTGTTGGACAATGGGCCAAAAAAGTAAATTTCACTGGATTACAATTTCTTCATCTTGAAAATGGAGAGCATTGTTAAAAGAAGTAAAAAGTATACATCGGAAACAACGAGCATAGCATGTTAGCTCAATAAAATAATAAGCATAATAGCTCAAGAAAATGCTCAAGTAAAGGAAATTAATATTGGCCACAGCAATAATGTGAAACTGCTTTTCAGAAAAGAAAGTGAGCAGATGTTTGAAGTGGTGATTCCACAAGGCAGAGCAGGAAGGAACAGCTTTCACCAAACTCTCTAAACCCTGCATCCCCTGTATGTTGGTCACAAGGTAGCATGGCGTAAGTGTTTAGAGAAAGAAGCCTCCAGACTCATACTCTTTCTAATGATGTAATCTGGTCTTCTTTTCTGGTGAAATTCTCAGAGAACTGGCAGTGTGTCCAAAAAAACATATTTGGAAGGTCACCCATGGCTTTGAAGGCTCTCTCCTGATATTTCCCTGACTCTGAAGCCTTCTGGCTTTGGGATTTATGTCATATTTCTGCAAGCTGCCAATGAACTTCCTGGACCTAGAGTCTTTGGAGGTCTTGAACTCCCAGTCAGAAGATATTTTAGACATTATGCTGGTTGTTTACTAATGTCCTAGAATTTTTAGAGGTAGGAGATATCACAGTGATCTTTTTGTTTAATCCTCTGATTTTTAGTTTGGAATGGGAAAAAAAAA
>NW_007771543.1:4619-5268 GCF_000696425.1 Galeopterus variegatus | reverse complement strand
AGGCTTTAACAAGCCTATTCATCAGAATATTCTCAGTATAGCAAAGAGTTAATAAACCAGTATACAGTAGGGGAACTGTTTAAATTATGATTCATCCTTTCAATTGGATATATTGTAGGCATTAAAAATGACTTATGGGAAAGTTATTTATTTGCAGGAAAAGGGATTCATGCAATATGCTGATGCAAGCAGGTCACAGATGGAGATGGATAGCATTAGTTTTCTAAGGGATTCTATTTTGTGTTTATATACAGATGTGTTTACATGTCTAGAAGATATACATGAACCTGTTTATAATGGGCATCTCAGGGTGGGTGGGATTCTGCATATGTTTCACTTCATTTTGCTCATCTTTATTTCTTCATTCTGTGCAGTGCATTGCTTTAATAATAATTGTTTAAGTGCAAGATTCCAGGCCATATCATGTCTTAATCACGGTGGAAGACAAAAAATAAAATAAAATAAAACATTGCCATTTTGCAGGCAGGAGAAACAGCAAATACATAAGGGAAATGGTACATGTCAGAAGACCAATTGAATTTAATGATTGTATGTGTAAATAGATTAAATGACCACAAGGATTGACCCGAAAAAAACAATTATGTAATTTTACCTCGCTTCTCATTTGCCTTAACCATGAAAATAAAGG
>NW_007771543.1:2387-2781 GCF_000696425.1 Galeopterus variegatus | reverse complement strand
GGATGGAAAGAACCCTTATCTTTAACTGTGAATATCCCAGAACATTTGACAAAGATACAAAGCAAGTGCTTTAAATGAAGAGGTCAGTGTTTTTCATGGGTGGTAAAGTAGCATTTGGACATCTAAGTATGAGCTGTAAAAACTTCAAGGAAGTTTTAATAAAACTATCCTAGGTCCTAGAGACAATTCATACCTTATGTCTGCAGACAAACTGTTACATGATTCCTCGTTTATCCCTCCGAGCTTTTACTCCTACCAACCATTTCTGGGTTTCCTTTTTCATGCTTCGGAATTGAAATTTAAAAATTAAATACTATGCAAGGTTCAAGTTGGGCTTGGTCTTGGTATCTAGTATTAAACACCTATTTCCATGAGCAATTATTGGCTCTACCAA
>NW_007771543.1:0-642 GCF_000696425.1 Galeopterus variegatus | reverse complement strand
CTTAGTTAATAGTTATGTATCAACATTGACTCACTAGCTGTCGCAAGGGTACCATAGTAGTATAAGATATTAATTATGGGGGGATTGGGTATGGGGTCAATATGCGCCCTCTCCACTATTTTAGGAACTTTTGGATCTAACGCTATTCTAAGATTAAAGCATGATTTACAACTTAACAGTTCCTTGATATCATCCAACATTCATGTAGTATTCAAATATCTAATTATCTCACTCACTTAGTTTTCACAGTTTGATATCCTACTTCTTTTAATTGTCTGAGACACCACTATGCAATAGAAATATAATGCAGGACGTATAATTATAAGTACCACAACAGCCACATTAAAAATACCAAATACGTGAAATGGATGTCATAATATTGTATATTTTCTTTCAGGTATTTAAACTGATTTCTTTTCGATGTCTAGGAGATATAAGATTATTACAGATATTTGACCATTCTGCGCTGGGGTCTGTGATGTCTTTAAAGCCTGCCGTGTATTTTTCCCCCAGGAGACATGTGCCTTCAGACCTCCCCTCTTCAAGTGTCCGTTAGTGCATGAGCTGGTGGCTGGACTTTTGCAAGGGCCAGGTCTAAGAGAACAATGTGTGTCTCACAATGTGGTCCGTGGACCAGCAGCA
>NW_007771542.1:4853-5268 GCF_000696425.1 Galeopterus variegatus | reverse complement strand
ATAATTGGGTCTAGCTTTTTAATCTAACTAGTCTGTGTCTTTGAGTGGGGAGTTTAATCCATGTATATTTAGGATTGTTCCTTTCATATTTGTGCCCATGATTTTGTGTCTTTGATATTTATACCTACGATTTGTTATTTGTGCACTTAAGGTTGTCTGCTGGCTCTGTTAGGTTTTCTTCATTTTTAAAAATTATTTTTTCCTTTTATGGTTTGTCTTTGATGTGTGTTGGTTTTTTGAGTTGGCACGATTTAGTTTCTTTCTCTTTCTTGTTTGCATTTTTGTTCTACCAGTGGGTTTTTTTTTTTTTTTTAATTCATGGTAGTGATTATCATTTTTCAAATTCCAGATGCGGGACTCCCTTGAGGATTTCTTGCAGGGCTGGTCATGTTGTGGTGAAGCCCAACAGTTTATC
>NW_007771542.1:2508-2720 GCF_000696425.1 Galeopterus variegatus | reverse complement strand
AGAATACGTTAATAATCTAATAGCTAGAAAGACATCATAAGGGGAAACAAAACCCTTGAAAATGATAAAGGAAAACACTAAACATAAAAATGTAAAATTTCTTTTCTGTAAAAGATAACTATAAACTAAGTTAAATGATAACAAAAAAATGTTAGTAGGACATATTAAAAATAGTTAAAAAGAATAATACATCAAAATGTGTTATAAATAGG
>NW_007771542.1:0-323 GCF_000696425.1 Galeopterus variegatus | reverse complement strand
ATAAGTGTAGTCTAATTTTAATCTAATATTTTAGCAGAGACAACCAGGTACATCATAGGATCTGCTATTACTCTAGGCTTCCAAAACAGGCATATTTGCTGCAGTCAATGGAAGAAAGACATTGCTCCTGTGGAGAGATGCACATTCTTCTCTTATGACCTTTATGTGTGTGTATGTATAAAGTATAGATATGCATTTTTCTCATATATGTACATAAACTCGACTAAGGGGGAATTGGGAGTCAGCCAGACAGTCCCAGAAGAAGCTGGGAGTGCACCAAGATCAGGAGTGACAGATCAGCACAGGTGCTCACAGACACAACC
>NW_007771541.1:0-5268 GCF_000696425.1 Galeopterus variegatus | reverse complement strand
AAAAAAAAAAAGTTCTGGTAGGAATTATTTCCTGTGACCTATACTATCAATGGTGTATTTTAAGATGTTAATGACTCTACTTATGAGAAATTTTAACAAAGCATAGATGAATTGTTTATACTTGTGCTTTCTCTGTAAAATCTGTTAATTGACATCATCAGTAACTTAAAGTATTCTTGTTACATTATTGAACTTCCAAATATTCCTGTATATCTATCTCTTAAGAGTGTATAAATATGCCTGTAAAATTAAAGATTAACAAAACATTTACTCCATTTTTTGGGGTCTTTTTAATAATAGCCATTCTAACTGGGGTGTGATGATATCTCAATGTGGTTTTGATTTGCATTTCCCCGATGATTAGTGATATTGAGCATTTTTTCATATACCTGTTGGCCATTTGTATGTCTTCTTTTGAGAGATGTCTATTCAACTCATTTGCCCATTTTTAAATCAAATTATTATTACTATTATTTGCTGTTGAGTTTTTTGAGTTCCTTGCATATTCTGGATGTTAATCCCTTGTCAGATAAATAGTTAGCAAATATTTTCTCCCATTCTGTAGGTTATTTCTTCACTCTGTTGATCATTTTCTTTACCTTGCACAAGCTTTTTAGTTTTATAAAATCCCATTTGTTTATTTTAGCTTTTGCAGTAAAAATAGAACTATGATATGATCCAGCAATCCCATTACTGGCTGTATATCCAAAGGAAAGGAAATCAGCACATCAAAAAGTTATCTGCACTTCCATGGTTATTGCGGTGCTGTTCACAATAACCAAGACATGGAAGCAACCTAAGTGTCCATCCACAAATGAATGGATAGAGAAAATCTGATATATTTACACAATGGGATAATATTCCAACATAAAAAGAATGGAATCCTATCATTCGTGGCAATGTGGATGAGCTGAGAGGACATTATGTTAAGTGAAATAAGCCAGGCATAGAAAAACAAATACCACATGTTCTCACTCATATGAGGAAGCTAAAAAGTTGATCCCATAGAAGTAGAAAGTAGAATAGTGGTTACTAGAGTCTGGGAAGGGGGCAGGGATAGTGAGGTGTTGGTTAATGAATACCAAATTACAGCTATATAGAGGGAATAAGTTCTGGTGTTCTATAGCACTGTAAGGTGACTAGAGTTAACCACCATGTATGGTATATTTTCAAACAACTAGAAGAGAAAAATTTGAATGTTCCCAATACAAAGAAATAACAAATGTTTGAGATTATGGATATGCTAATTACCCTGATCTGATCATTACATATTGTATACATGTATTGAAATATCACATTGTACCCTATAAAAATGTACAATTATGATGTGTCAACTAAAAATAATTTAAAAAGCAAAACAATTTATTCCAATAAAATATGTTCATTCAAAATTCTGACATAATTCACTGTATTGATTTATCTCTATAACTAAGGCATAACTAAGGTAACTGCAGCATATGTAGTTTTGTGTCAGGGCCTGAATCCTAAGTTTCTAGACACAACAATTCCCCCCAAATCACAAAAATTACCCCAGGACAGGCATGAAGAATAATTTCAATGTTGGCACTGTCCCTGATCTATTGGTAATGGATGCCTGCAGTACTGGATTCTGAGGCTATATTAAGGATGAGCAGGAAAGAGTGCTGACATTAATGATATCCACCGTGGAAGTGGGATGGGGATATGGGTCATTGTAATATTTAGGGATTTAATTTGACTGTAATAAAATTGAAAAAACAGTGGCTTTTTAAAAACAATTTTCTATTTGTTTTTTTATTCCAGTTTTGGTTGGATGGATCCATAATGTCCCCAGGAGTCAGGCCCTTCTACTTTACCTTCTGCCAGCCATCCTCAGCCTGTGCTTATTCCTTTGTAGTCACAGGATGGCTGTTCAAACTCCATTACTGCATTCAAGTTCCAGATATAAGGAAAAGTAAGGGTGAAGCATTTCCAAAAGCTTCATCCAAGAACTTCTGTTTACATTTAATTGGTAGGAACCAATGGTCACATTCCTCATCTGGAAGGAATGCTGGGAGAAATAGTTTTTAGGTAAGCACATTTATACCCCTAACAAAACAAGAGTACTGTTAACTTATAAGCAAAGGACAATCCATATAGTAAGGCTACTAGAAGTTTACTCTACCATTCCTGTTCCGTAAATAGGTATCTTTCAGCTGTACTGAACCATTGGAAACTCACATGGAAGCAGCATTGCCCTCCTGCAAAAGGTTGCTAGCACCATGGGCCTCTGAACTGTGTTAAAAATGAGCATGGGAGAGGCACATCTATCACTATGGAGTTCCTTTTTTTTTTTTTTTAGAGATGACTGGTAAAGGGATCTTAACCCTTGACTTCGTATTGTCAGCACCATGCTCTCCCAAGCGAGCTAACAGGCCATCCCTATATGGGGATCCAAACTCATGGCCTTGGTGTTATAAACATCACACTCTCCCGAGTGAGCCACAGGCCGGCCCTACTCCAGAGCTTTACTAGTGAAATTAATCACAATATTTTATTATAAATTTAGTGTTATACTTTCTTATTTTGCTTCTGGAATATATTGCTATAATTGAGCTCAATATAAATATCAGGAGCACTAATAACACTGAAGCATCTTATAATTCTGAAAAGCATGGACTTCAAAGCCAGACATACATGGGTTAGGATGCCAGATTCACACTTACTTGAAGTGTACTTTGGGCAAGACAATCCCTCTAGGCCTTACTTCCCTCATTTGTAAAATGTGGATAATAATTTTTTTAGGTAGAGTGATAAGAGATTTATGTCCAAACTGAAAAACTTATATAATTGGAAGGGGATATGATTAATAATTATGCCTGAGCAAGTGGCATAAACCAGGAAGCACCACCCCCGGCAGGTCATCCTACTTATAGATGCTGCTGAGAGGATTAGAGAAAATAAACATAAAGCACTTAGCACACAGCTTGACACACAGTTAAGTGTTCGGTACATACTAGCCACTCTTTGTTTTTGTTATTGAATTGAAAAGTTCCATTGTCTCAGCTTTGTTTTTCTCTCTTTTAACAATAATATGCCGGATATTCTTCCTTATGATGGAGGATAGTGAGCTGAAATGAGAATTTAAATTCAAAACTGAGAAAAACCTTAATTTTAAGCCAAACCACTAACTTCTGTAAAGGAGGAACGATGTTGATAGACACTGCAGAAGTTCCTAGTTACAGATTTTGGAGTGATAGTGCATGATCTATCTGTTCTTACCATTGTGAACTGTTTGTACCATTAGAAGCATGAAAGAGAGAACAGAAATTTTTATGATTTAGTATAGCACTTGTCACTTTTTTTTGTTGTTGTTATTGTTTTTAATTTTTTGGTGGGTGGCCAGTAAGAGGATCCGAACTCTTGACCTTGGTGTTACCAGAACCTGTCTCCCAAGTGAGCTAACCGGTCAGCCCTCTCAAACATTTTGGTCTGAGGCTCTTTACCCTCAAAAATTTGCGAGAACCACAAAGAGCTTTTGCTTATATGAATATTATCTATTGATATGAACAATATTAAAAATAAAAATTGAGAAAATTTAAAAATATTTATTTAAAACAACCCCATCATATATTAATACAAATAAATTTAAATGAAAATAACTATATTTACAAAACAAAAAATTTTAGACAATTGTTTTTATCTTTCTGCAAATCTCTTTATTGCCTGGTATAATAGAATTGAAACTGCATTCTCATATCTACCTTTTTATGCAATTTGTTGCAATATGTTGCTTTGGTAGAGATATATGAATGAGATATGTTGTTGGAAAATGGGGGATTATTTTAATAGCATTTCCAGATAACTGTGGTTATTCTTTGATACCACACCTGAACACAAGTACATTGTTAGCCATCTGAATGATTATGTCACCACTTGTCCTGTCACACTCATTCGTGAGTAAATGAGAGCAAAACGGACAAATGGTCTTATTATTATTATGAAAATAGTTTTGGTTGTGTGGATCCATTGAAAGGGTCTTAGTACCAGACTACAGTTTTTTTTTGGGTGGGAGGCAGATGGCCAGTAAGGGGATCCCAACCCTTGATGTTGGTGTTATCAACACTGCACTCTAACCAACTGAGCTAAGGTCAGCCACTTTAAGAACAGATAATATGGTGCATTATGACCTGTCAGATAAACAAAAAAGCAAAAAGCTTACCATCCCACTTTTTTTCTTAAGCCAGAGAACAATAAACACACAAACAGCAAAATACAAAAATATAGTCCCAAATGGCAATTTCAAATCTCTTTTTACGCACGCAAGCAGATAGGCTTATAGAAACATGGCTTCTAATTTAAAAGTCATTCCCATTTTCTGGAGTTTGAATCCTATTAATTATTATTTCACAGCATGTAGGCAAGTGCCTTTGGGGAGCTCAAAATGTTTCATTCACCACTTTGCCTCCACCCAAAATAGAATCTTTGATGAAACATGTGGGTGGCAGAACCCTACTACAAACATTTTAGTACATGTTTTCTGTTTGTAACCTGGATTGGCAACTACCCATTTACTATGGATCAATAGTTCTCTGCAAGCATAAGATGACATTCTCAAGTGGAACTGGTTATGTATGTGGGGAACTGCTAGATAAACTTATTTTGCTCTTTGTTCTGCTATTACAGGGTTTGGAAAGCAGGATGATGAGACAGGTTGATCCTATTTTTTGGAAAAAGCCACTTGCTAACTACTCTTTAGTAGGAGGCTGGCTATAGGATCTTCACTCAGCAATGCTGCCAAGGAGAACTTTGTTTTAGGCATCTTGTCCCCTACTAAGTTTCCCAGTGTCCTTACTACGTTATTTCTGGCTGCACTGAAGATCCCACCGTGTGGCCCACCCAGGCCTGCCCTTCAGGGAACTGTCCTGACTTTAAGATTACCAATTTCTTTGCCTCCTCTTTATCCTTCAGCAAATAAACACCCTTTGTATGCTGACAGTGAAGTCTGATGTTAGCTTAGATCAGTAGTTTGTGATATAGTGATGGTGACTATTAAAATATGTTGATGGATAGATGACAAGTGTTTAAGAACTAAGAACCAACTGATAATTTGAATAAATAAACTTGCGAAGGGGTAAGTGTAGCCATGGGACAGGGACAGACTGCTTAGCTTTTCCTTTTTAAAAAAATTTTTTTCCTTTTTCTTTTAATTATTTATTTTTTAGCTTTTCCTTTTTGTTTTGCTTTTTTGGCGGCTGGCCGGTACCGGGATCCAAACCTGTGACCTTGGTGTTGTAACACTGCACTCTT
>NW_007771540.1:4669-5269 GCF_000696425.1 Galeopterus variegatus | reverse complement strand
CCCTCGGCGGGAGCGCCGCCGCGCTCCCAAGAGGCGCACTGTAGCAGTGCGCCACCGGGCCAGCCTGTGCTGCTATTATTAACTTTATTATTTTTCATCTTCTGTTTTGAGTTTATTCTGTTTTTTCTGGTTTCTCATGTCAGTTGCTTGATTATCAGCCTTCTTTTCTAATAGTATTTGAGTTTATAAATTTTCCTTTAAATACCTCTATAGTTGTATCCCACAAAATTTAATATGTAATGTTTTATTATTCTAACATTTTCTTTTATTTCCACTGCGATTTTTTTCTTTGCCCCATGCATTATTTAGAAGTGCGTTTCTTAGTTTTTAAACATCAGAGACCTTATTTCTTTCTTGTCGTCTTTTGGATTATATTTTCTTATCTCATTTTCCCTTTTTATTAGCTTGGAAGTTATTTATTCTGCTTCTCTTCCTTTAGTGATTATTTTAGAAATTTTAATATCCTTTTTTTTTTTTTTTGGTGCCTGGCAAATACAAGAATCTGAATAATGTGCATATTTAAGGTTACATATATCATAAAAAGTCTAAAGTCAATAAATATCTTTTACCCTTATTCTGGACAATATAAGAACCTTAGAA
>NW_007771540.1:2185-3290 GCF_000696425.1 Galeopterus variegatus | reverse complement strand
TTTGTTGCTTATAACAAAATACCTGCAACTGGGTGATTTATAAAGAAAACAAAATTTATTGAGTACAGTTTCTGAGGCTGGGAATTTATTGAGTACAGTTTCTGGTGGTGGTAACAGTGACCCAGGGGTCTCACACTGCAAGATGTTGGGAGCAGAGAGAGAGAGAGAAAGACAGACTCTCCTCTTCTTTTAGAACCCTCAACTCACTACTGCGTGGTCCTACAATCCAATCACCTCTTTAAGCCTCCACCTTTCCATTACCATAATAGGATTTCTCACCCTCTTAACAGTCACAGTGGGGGCCAGGTTTCTAATACGTGAAACTTGGGAGACAATTCAAGCTTCAATGAATTTTGGGGGGACATAATTCAATCCACTACAGTCTTGGGATATGAATTCTTAATTAGGATAATTGACTGCCTGTAGAGTAATGGTTCTCAACCATGGCTAGACATGGGAATCACTGAAGGAACTTTAAAAATTATTGAAGTCAGAGAATCTGATTTAATTGGTCTGAAGTATAGACTAGCCATTGAGACTTGCAAACTCTCCATGAGTTTCTAATCTATAGCCACAGTTTAGAAGTAAGCTTCTGACATCATTTCTCTGTTTAACCCTCAGTCTGGAGTGAGATTTATGTATTTCCATATTGAGAGAGAAAGCATTATTACTTTCTTAAAATTCTCACTTGCTTCCTTAATGCGATTCATGTTCCCTAATTTCTTTACCATAAGAGGATGAAAAGTCAATTCTACCTGCTTCTTTAGGTATCTGCTTTAAAATGCTCTTTTCCTTTGCGTACAGTTGCTTTTGTTAATTATTACGTGATAAAGGGTTATGTTCCTCACAGCTTTAAAAAGACACATTTGGTAGAGGCTTATTTAAAGGAGTAAAGTAGGTTTTTAAAGGCTTATTTAATTTTAATTAAAATTAAAGTATCGTTTATCATCAGTTATAAAACACATCTTTTTTAAAAATCGATATACATGTTAACAGTTGCTAGCATTTTATCATTGCCTTAGTTGAGTGGCAATCTTGTGTAGCTGTATGTAAATCTTTATTGACACATTTTGATGAGATCAAGAAAGTACCAGCATTATAGCAT
>NW_007771540.1:0-975 GCF_000696425.1 Galeopterus variegatus | reverse complement strand
TTATATATAAAGTTTTAAATTTAAAAAATTATTCATTTAAATTTTAAAAATTTAAAACTTGATACATAATGTTACATAGTATATTTGGACCTTAATTTGATGAACTTGTCTGGTCTTTGATATTTTTATTTCCATTTTTATTATTAGGTTTTGTAAAGAAAGCTGCAATGAATAATCTTTGAGCGTGAAAAGTGTTTTGGTTTATTTCCTTTAGATGGATTTCCAGAAATCAAATTACTGAGTCAAAAGTATATGATTTTTTGTTGTTGCTGTTTTTTATCTTGCGGCTGGCCAGTATGGAGATCTGAACCCATAACCTTGGGGTTATAAGGCTATGCTCTAACCATCTGAGCTAACTGTCCAGAAACATATGAATATTTTTTTTAAGTTCTTGATATTTTTTGACAGACTAAATTCTGATACAGTTATAACTTAAGAATTATTAAGGCAGTCTGTCCTGTTTGGGGAATTGCATCCTGCGTCCTGTACCTCACGCATAGGTTACTGTGGCAGGCAGGCACCTCACAAAATTATTTGAGGGGTAGAATAGACTAAGATTGGGTAGGGATAATAACAAAAATGGTTAGGATTCCTTAACTTTCTGTTAGAAAAGCCAAATTGAATAAAAAAAAAAAAACCAAAAACCTTATTTTGACATAAGGAGGCGAATTTTAATGTTTTTTAAACTTTAATTTCTAAAAATCAGAACAAATGTTATATCAACAATAAAAATCAGAACAAATGTTATATCAACAATGAAGTATATTTTATTTAAAATATAATGTCAGTTATTAGATTAGCAGCCTCTTAAAAAAAACAAAAACTAATATAGGGAGCTTTTCCACTTTTGTAGTACTGTAGTTTGGAGCAAAGTAAGCAGCTGTTATGGCTATATGTAGAATTCAGTATATGAATTCTAAACATCAAGTCGAAGGTATACCTGTTTCCCAATGTTCATTGCAGCACTCTTCACAA
>NW_007771539.1:4245-5270 GCF_000696425.1 Galeopterus variegatus | reverse complement strand
CAGTCACAGTGGGGGCTAAGTTTCTAATACATAAAATTTGGGGGACATGATTCAAGCTTCAGTGAGTTTTGGGGGGACATAATTCAATCCACTATACTCTATGAGCCTTTATATAAAAATACCATGTGTATTTTTATTCATTCAAAAAATGAATTAGGTAATTTATTATTTTTACATCCTTCAGGTTATAACCATCCATCTTATTTTAACTAAATGGCCAACAGCCTCTCTCTGATGCCCCAGCATATACACTGAGATCAGTTCCTTCTTTGTTTTTATTGAAGCATAATTGGTTATACATATTTTGAGGGTACAACATTGACTACCACCTCCTGTGTACGACATGTGGTGTTCAAATCAATACTATTAGCATATTCATCATTACTAATCACGATTATTCTTTGTGCCCCTCATTCAGTCTCTCAATTCCTTTCTCTTAATGGTCACTTTTATTATGAAAAAGAAGTAAGCTCTCTCTAATTTCTTACATATTTTCTTCTGATGGAGTTTGGGGTTAACTAACCCTTAATGCTATGTTCAAATCTGTGGTCAGTTATCACTACTAAAGTCAATGGAAGTGAGAAATTATTTTACTGAAAATTATGACAGCCTTGGCTAAGAGATCATACTTTTTTTTTTATTTGTTAATTAGAAGCACTTACTATAATAAACGGTAAACCTACCCATGATTTTTATTCTTCTTATTAATGGTCCAGCAAACTGGAATTCTCCCATCGCCACATCACAGCCAGAAGCAAGAGTGGGTCCTGCCAACATCTCAGAGCCACCAGCAACCAGAGAACACCCACTTCCCTACCACCACCACCCAGCCCCTCCGGCTGAGTAATGACACCCCTCTCCCCAGCTGAGGGCTGTCCCCATGCAGACCAAGTTTTCTCTTTATATAACGTCTGCTGGAAATCAAAGCATTCCACCAACTATTATCATTATTATCTTACAGCAGGTAGCATCTTCTGGGCAAGGGTTTATAATTAGTTCCTACAATGCTCCAGAAGGAGATACGT
>NW_007771539.1:1784-2850 GCF_000696425.1 Galeopterus variegatus | reverse complement strand
CAGGTACTATTTCAAAGGCACAATAGGCTACCAAAAGAATTAATTTCAAATTTTCCCAACAATGTCCCCTTCATCTATTTCTCGTGGAAAATCTTGGATATTTTTGACTCTAGAGTCTTTCCATTGTCAGTACAATGTAAATACGGAAGAAGGCGGATAGGGCTGGTCCATCCCATAGTTTCAAACTTCTTTCAACTTTGGTGGTTCTCAGGTACCATAACTGAGGCTTTTGCTTGAGTGACCATCCCACAGCCTGATAGTCATTATTTCCCATTTGGGGCACATTGAAAACTAAGGGAATGTGCTTTAATTTCTATTATCATTTACTGGTAGATGGAAGCCAGATTTAGTAACATCCATTTGAATGCAAATTGCTTAACCCTGGCTATCTTTAGGAGCTTCTCAATATTGGTGAAAAGAAAGAAGAAAAACAGCCATTTTCTTTACAGGGCTTACAGACTTCTATATTGATATTTCTGAATGTCAGATAAAATCATTGCTGGCTTGGCTTTGTAAGTATTATCCACAAGAAGAGAGATAAAATAAAATACTTTCTACCACACAGCACACAATAAAAAGCTAAAGAGCCAGGATTTTATTATACAGTTCTTCTGTGTGTTTCGTTGATAAAATATTTCAACAAGACTAGCTTTTATGCTGTTTTGACAACATTAATCTTTGTATCTATAGTTTAAGAAAAAGAAAGGTTTTAGCTAGATATGCAAGGTGGCTGAAAGGCTTAGAAATATATAAATAAAGATTTTATATTTATGGTACAAAATAGAAACAAGGAACCCAGGCACTTTCCTCTTGCCCCAGATGATTTCTTGCTTTTTGATGCCTACATCTGTCTGATGAGGCCTAGGTGAGCTGGTTCTTGAGGTTTTGTGCCTTTGCAGATGCTATTTCTACCCTAAACATCCTCTCTCTCTGTGTATTAGTCTGTTTCTGTTGCTTACAACAGAAATACCTGAAACTGGGTTATTTATGAGAAAACAAAATTGATTGCTTACAGTTTCAGAGGCTGGGAAGTCCAAAGTCCAGAGAACACATCTGGTGAGGGTTT
>NW_007771539.1:0-429 GCF_000696425.1 Galeopterus variegatus | reverse complement strand
CTTCATTAAAAAATAAAATACAACAGTGCAAAATCAGCTCTCTTTTATTTCCTGACCAGACACCTCCATGATGTCATGGTGCACCAATGGCTGTCCTAACAACCATGACAAGCACCATGCGAGGATCCTGGAGTCAGGGAGATCTGAGGTGGGATCCCCATTTCCTCACTTCCTAAATCTCTTGCGTGTCAGCTTTTTCAGCAGCTGTAAACTGAGGAAAATTACAGTAACTAATTGTAGTGTTTTGTGAGGATTCAGTGAGGTAGTATAAAATGTCCAGTGTGGTGTTTGGCCCATGACAAATGCTTAATGACTGTTAGACATTATTATTATTGCTGTAATATATTTCCAGCCTTTGGTCCCATTTTCAGATTTGAACATACAAATGTTCATACTGTGTGTTCATAAGTGGCATGTTAATTTTAGATT
>NW_007771538.1:0-5270 GCF_000696425.1 Galeopterus variegatus | reverse complement strand
AAACCCGCGGCGGGAGCGTCACTGCACTCCCAGTGCCACACTCTCCCGAGTGCGCCATGGGGCCAGCCCTCAATAATATTTCTAAGTATCCACTGGCCTGTCCAGTGTCAGGATGTCCTCTGTAATATTAAAGACAAGTTACTCCACCTTACTTTGCACACCAATAAGACGAGGCACAAAGTGTTGTGGAATTTCTTAGTTCACACTTTGTATGTTACTCTGCTGTATATTTATAGGATTGCATGAGACTACTTGTTTTTAGAGGGACTTAGGGGAAAAAAAAATTGCAGGAGTTTAGGATATGGCTCAAGCCACTTCACTAATTAGTTTTTATGATGCAGTAGAAAAAATTTTGCTTGAAATATCTATGAGTATTAAGTATATTGAATGGAAAATCTGGAAAGTTCCAATGGGAGGATCTGAGGGTCAACGCCTAGAGTTTTGGAGCAAAGTTACCATCAACTCTATGGATGAATATTGTCCATTGGAAAAGATCATTGTTTCCAATAAGTATGACATCGATAGAGAAACATGGACAAATCATAAGAAAACAATTCAAGAAAATTTCACAAAATGGACACACCAACACGTAAATCAAGAAAGAAAATGTTACCCAAGAGACAACATTATGTCACGTTCCAATCAATATTCTTACGACTAAATGTTATCTATTCTGAATTCAAATACATTAGATGAATTTAGATTGTTTTAAACTTGAAACAGGAATCATATAATATGTACTCTTCTTCACCTAACTTCTTTTTCAACTTTAAACCAACAAGATTTATCTATGTTGCGTATGTAGTTGTAGTTGGTTTATTTTAATTGTTATGTAGAATTCTATTGTATGAACGTGCCTTTTTTATGTATCCATTTTATTGTTGATGTCCTTGTTTTAAAATGTTGGCTATTACTGATAGTGCTTCTGTAAACAATTTTTACAGGTCTTTTGGTTAATATATATACACATCCTGTTGTATATAAAACTGGGAGTGGAAATGCCAGTTTCCCATTCTTTTGTCTAGACAAAGCAGGACTTGGTAGTGGTTGTTGATGATGATGATGTATTCAGTCAGCCTTTTTTTCTCCACCTTTTAAATTTTTCCTTGTTGGCATTTTATAGAAGATTTTAGCTATATTTAGCAAGAGATTATAAGGAAACACGTGTTTATTCCATCTTCCCAGAAGTGAAAACCCCTTTGATGTACTTTTGAATAGTAAAACACTTTGCATCCTTAGAATAAACCCCACAAACCCCATTTCCTCTTAATGCAATATATATGATATAATATATATAAATATTTATATTTATGATTATACTAAATATACATGATTAAGTTTTATACTTGATATTTTTCTTAAGATATTTGCATATTGTATTCATGAGAAAAAATTACCTGTAATTTTCTTTATTTCAATGTTATTTTTTAATTCCTTCACAAAGATACAATACAAAATTACAGAGAGTTTGAAAGTAAAAATATTGGAAAATGTATAGTATGCAGATACTAACTAAAAGAAGGTTGATATAAGCTATACGACCACCAAAGTAGACTTTAAATCAAAATTCATTATACAGATAAGGGACATTTCAAAACAATTATGGAGAAAACTCCATCAGAAGGTATCATAATACTACATGTATTATAAACCTAACCTCACCTCAATATACCTCAAATAAAAATTGAAATAACTAAAAGGAAAATTCTTAAAAAATCTTCCATGAGAATTGGAGATTTAAACTTTCTAATCTCAGTTAGAGATTTAAACTTTGTATTCTCAAACTTTTCTATTCTATTCTCATTAGTAAAAGCAGCAAAAAATTATGTAAAGTTATGAAAGGAATCAATAATATAATCAATAAAATTGACCTAATTGGTGTATGCTGAGAAGCATGCACCCACAACTGATCTTTTTTAATCAAAAAGAAAACATTTGCCAAAATTGAACATATGCAGGTAGGCCATAAAGCTATCCTCGACATATTTCAAAAAACTGAAACTATTCAAATTTTTACCTTGATCACATGGAGTTAAACTAGAACACTGACAACAATAACAACACAAAAGACAACTAGGAAATATTCAAATTCTCAACTGCCCAGAAATTAATAATATGTACATATCTAGATATTAAACAAAATAAAAACAATATAAGATAGATGTTAGAAAATATTTCAACTTAATGAAAATGAAAATTTGACATCTGAAAACTGTTGGTAACACATGGGACAATCTCTTCATGACCTTGAATGAGGCAAAGATTTTTTTAAATAGAACGAAATAGCAACAACAATGAAACACACCTTAGGAGGGAAACAAGTAATTATACTATGTTAAGATTAAAATGTTCTATTTACCAAAATAAACTATTATTGGAATAAAAAGACACCCCACAGAGTGAGAAAGATATTCACAATATAAAAGGGTACTTCAAAGAGTTCATGGAAGGATTTGTATTATCTTTTTTTTTTTTTTATTCTATGTCTCTTAAGGCTGCTTTTTAAAAATTTATTCTTGTAATTTACTTATTGATATTATTATTATTTTTTACATTCTAAGATGTGGAGCGATTGGAGAGGGAGGAAATAGGGTGGGAGGAGTAGGAAAGAGGGAGGTCTTAGTCAAGGCCCATGGCATCCCCCTCATTCCTGCAGGGGAGACCAGGGGGCTCTGGCAGTGGCTTGGTGGTCATAGCTGGTTATGGATGCTGGGGGGTTGGTGGCCAAGTGACCGGCAACGGATCGCAACCCTCAGTGTCGCACCTGTACTGGACCGGGACCGGCAACGGGATCGCAACCCTTGGTGTTGCTCCCGCACCTCGCTCAGCCAGTGAGTGGGAACCGGTCTGTATGTGGGATCCGAACCCTCGGCGGGAGTGCCGCTGCGCTCCCAAGCGGCGCACTGTAGCAGTGTGCCACCGGGCCGGCCCTGTATTATCTTTTAATTCCATGTTTCCACAAACTTTTTGAAGTGTCTTTCAAGATATGTTTAGCAATTTTTATTATAAATAAATATACGAATTCCCAGTACTCCAGCAATTTTCTCGTTTAGTATATAACCAAAAGAAATGAAAGTATGTGTCCACCAAAAACATGTGTGAGATGAATATACCAGTAGTGTTTGTAACAGCTGAAATCTTCTCATTAAGCAGTGGATGCAGACATTGAATTATATCTGTAGAAGGCAGTTGTATGCAACAGTGAATATGAGCTTACTCAAACCACATTCAAATAAAAAAATGAATTCTGTAAACTTAATTTTTAACAAAAGAAGCCATACAAAAATAGAGCATGTTAATTCCATTTATATAAGTTATAAACTTATGTAAAGAAAAAAAAAGGCAAAGCTAAACTATGGTGTTACAAAATAGTGGTTACCTTTTGTGGGATATTACCAGAAGGGAGTATAAAAAGGCCTTCAAGGACTTTGGTGATGCTGTTCCTTGATTAGTTTCCAGTTACATGGCTGTGATTCAACTCTTGAAAATTCATCCAGCTGTGTGCCTACTACAGTTAACAACTGGGTTACAGCTAACAAACTTTGAACAACAGGGCTTTGAAATACATGAGTCTACTTGCATGCAAATTATTCAATAAAATATTTTGGAAAATTTTTGGTTAGATATGTTATGAACAGTTAAATAGCCTACCTAACAGTAGGCTATTAGTAGTTAAGTAGTTAAGTGTTTGGTGAGTCACAAGTTGTATGCAGATTTTTGACTACTGAGGTCAGGGGTTTGTCACCCTGATCCCCCACATTGTTCAAGAGTCAACTGTCCTTGCAAACTTTCATTTATGCATATTATGCTATAATTTAAAAAATATACAATAAATATTATTTTTGTTTAGTAAATTATTTTCATTCTAGATTATTTTTAGTAATTTTCTAGGATCACTTTTAATAATAGAAATCAACATTTAAAAAATTACATTATAGAGATTCAAACTTAGTGAATTAAATGAAGTAAATAACTCCCCTAAAACAACTGTAGACATATTTTGATATAATTAAGCAAAGAAAAAAATGTCATTAAAACAGTGGTATTATAGCTTTTGATAACATAGACTTTTTAGTAGCAGATTTTAGGGGATGTGAATGAGCTTAAGTGATTGGCCATAAGGACATAATAGTTGCCGTATCAGTCCGATTTTGTTGCTTATAACAAAATACTTGAAATTGGGTGATTTATAAAAAACCGAAATTTATTGCTTACAGTTTTAGGAACTGGGTAGTCCAAAGTCCAGGGAACACATCTTTTGAGGGTCTTAGTGGTGGCAACAGTGACCCAGGGGTCTCGCATGGCAGGAAACAGTAGAGCAGAGACAGAAACTAACTTCTCTTGTGCTCTTCTTTTAAAACCCTCAGAACCATGCCCCTGAACACAATTACTAATCCGTTCACTACAGTTTGGTCATATAACCTAATCACCTCTTCCATGCACCATTTTTAAATTACCATAACCGGACTTCGCATCCTCTTTGCACTGTCAGTGGAAACCAAGCTTCCAATGCATTAAACTTTTGGGGAGACACAATTCAATACATAGTAGTTGTCATGACATAATATCAACCCCTGAAAAGAATATATGTTCAAGATGAACTCATGTGCCTTCAAGCACCTAGGGGTGTTGTTACCTGAAAATAATATCTGCTGCTTTCCACCATGGATAGTACAATGTAGTGGGTTAGAAATCGTGATTCTCATTTGATTTTAGAATAAGGTTTTTAGGTAAATGCATGTATGGGGCAAAAGTCCTTGGACAGTGGGCCACAGCCCATAGATAGTGTGGCCAAAGCCCATCTAATCAACTCTTAATCACTGGTTAGGTATGGGATTGTATACTTTAATTATTTTAGAGATGACAGGTGGTTGTCATACTGGTCCTGTTAAGAGATTTTAAGAATTACTGAAGGGAAAGTTGTGGAAAAAAATGTTTGCTAGGGGCAAGCTGTCTGTTGGGGAAAACCTTAGAGTTAATTGTATTTAGATTTTATCGTAAGAGTGTAACTTTTGTTTAAGGAGTGGTCATACTTTAGATAGTGAACCAGTTTGACCAATTTAGCTCTTTACTAATTGTACTTTGGAATGTCACTTTAATTTATTGATATTACTAGTTTCCATTGTTAAGCTATACTTAGCCATGGACAAATTTTTTAACATTGCCTATGTCCTTATGTCCTTCTTTGATGATTGAATCCACTGATTTTTCTTGTAAAACTTAAAACTTCCTTGTCTTGTCAATAAAAAGAAAGGCTGATTTCGGATCAG
>NW_007771537.1:0-5271 GCF_000696425.1 Galeopterus variegatus | reverse complement strand
TTTTTTTAAATTTTTTTTTTTTTTTTTTTTTTTTTTTTTGGTGGTCGGCTGGTGTGGGGATCTGAACTCTTGACTTTGGTGTTATAACACCACACTAACCAACTGAGCTAACCAGCCAGCCCCCAAGGTCTTACTAGATTTTATATAGCTATACCTAGCACAGTCCCTAGCACACAGGATGCATTAGGAAATCTATGGAAAATGAAAGGGGTGGCAGAGAGAGAAGGAGAGAGAAGGGGAAAAAAGAGAAGGAGGGAAAGGAAGAGAAAGAAAGATAAAAATGGGAAAAATTAAAACTCTTTGGCTTGACATTCAAGACCCTTCAAGACCAGATTCCTCTCGAGACTCCTTGTTTGTTACCCTCCAGCCTGCTGAATGCCTTGCAGTGCCCAATGCACAGTGCCCTCTTTTACACATCTACACACACTGTGACCTCTGTCTGGAGCCTGGAAACGCCTTGCTCATCCCTCTCCCCCTCTACATGGTGACTTCTGGTAATCTCTTCTCCCTGACTCTCTATTTCAAACATTTCAAACTTCCGACCCAGCCCCCATTATCCTCCCTCTCAGTTTTAGTTTTCTCCATAGTGAAATGGACCCTAGCCAGGAAAACAGCCATCTTTGGGGTAACTAAGACCAAGCAGAAAGTTTTAGTCAGCCTTAACTTGAGATTAGCAGAAGAATTGAGAGACTGAACATATGGCTGAGACCGCCCAGAGATGAAATCACCACCTCTTATGTGGATTTACATCAGAGGTTGTGCACCTACAATTAAGGACTGAAACTAAGCTTCTTGTTTTTCTTTCGTCTCTAATTAGCTGCAAACAAGAGGAGATATAAGAGAGAGGCAAGACAACATCGTTGATTATAAACTCTCCCTCTTACTTAAAGGAAAACGGCATTCATGTTAATTAGAAATCCAAGTCAGGTATTTTTATGATGTTTGATTGAGGTTATTCTCCTTGAGCTCTCCCTAGGAGATAAGCACTCTGACCCAGAGGTAACATCAAGGACTTGAAGCTGAATGCAGACTTTGTGACGCTGAAGTTCCCAGTCTATCATGGGGCCCCGACATCTGACTCAGACCATCTGCTGATCCCAGCCTCCCCCCTCTTTTTTAGAACAAAGACCCTTACCTCATCTTCCTGCCTCTTCCCCTTTATAAATCCCCGAACAGGCATCAGAAGGCGGATGAGTTTAGCCTGCTCATCCCCCAGATGCTAGTTATATGGGTAAACCTTCTAAGCCTTGCATAAACTTCTGGACTTTTGAGTCATTTGTTTAATGTGAGAGGGCAAGCCGAGCCTGGTCTGCCAGTAACAACCTCAGCTATCTCTATCTGTCATGACATCCACCCTTCTGTCTGTCTGTCCATCCATCTGGATATCTGTCATCTACATGTAATTTGACTCCACCCACATGAATGTAAGTTCCATGAAGAGCCGGTACAGGGATCCAGGAATCTGAACCCGTGACCTTGGTGTTATAAGGCTGCACTCTAAACAACTGAGCTAACCCACCAGCCCCTGAGGACTTCTGTCTGTTTCGTTCACTGCTATATTCCCATCGGCTAGAACAGTACTGGCAGTAAGGTATTCAACAGTAATTACTGAATGAATGAATTCTTCCTTCAAAACCTGGTTCAACTCTTCCCTTCTTTGTGAAGCTTACCTGCTTTATCCATCTCGTCCCCAGTCCCCCAGGGAAATCACTTCCTTGCTTGTGTGACTTTTGCACCTGCCACACGACTGGCTTATATGGCTATCTTAGCCCAGGTTCCCTGCGTAAAGAACCCGAGGCAAAAGCTTTGTTAAGGGGTGCGATCCTAGGGAAGCGAGGGTCGGAAAGGGAAAAGAGGCAGGCAAGGAGGGGGCTAATATGACGGTTAGTGAAATCTCATGGACCCTGGCCTCTTCCCTGCCTATCCCTAGTGCTCAACACAGAACCTGGCACAAAATGGGGGCCGTGAATGTTTAGGGATGTGGTGAACATTTGTCACCTTGTTTGCATGGAGTGTAGATAAACTGTTTTTGTGTTTCTGCAAGGCTAGGGCTTCCTGAGTAAATTTTCCTGAAACCTGGGACCCACCAAGGAGCAAACCTTAAACTTATCTACAATTGTATAGATAGTGAGGGAACTCCAGAGAGGTTTACTTAACCCTGGAGGAATTTATTTACATTTTGAGGGATAATGAAGCCTCTCAGTTTACCCGGCCCCTAGAGGGGCTGTTTATACGCCAAAGGGTTGCAATAAAAACTCCTGCCCCTTGGTTACCGAGGACACACTTTCAGAGAGCCAGGGACAGCTGCCTCCTTCTCCTTTCCAAGCAGAGAAAATTCTTTTTCAGTTCATCCTTCACCTATTATACAGACTTTGCATGCACAGGAGATTTTTTGGATTTCCTCATGTCACCGCTGGAATAAGAATTGGGGTATGAGGAGCCAAGTGATCATTCTTTGCTTTTTAAGTGACTAATGATACTCTCTCTGATCTAGATTGCCTTGTGTATACGTTCAGTATAAAATTAATGAAGATCAGTTTTGAACTTCCTAATGCCTCATCATTAGGAGTGATTGTAGACTGGAGTCAGGTCTTCAGTGGCCTGGCCGCAAGTTCCTGGAGACAATGCCAGATGGTTTCCTTCCCAAGTAGACACTTCACGGGCAGAATCTTGAGTGTTTGGCCTGCCTAAGCCATCCCATCAAGTCTGGGAGCTTCCTGATACCCTTTCAATAGATTTCTTTTCCCCTTGGATTAGTCAGAACCAATTTCTGAGTTTGGGGGGCGGGGGGGGAGAAGGCTGACAGACACAGCTGAATTTAATTCTCTGTTGACTACCTATGATTAAAACCTCCAGCCAGGGGCCGGCCCGGTGGCGCACTCGGTAGAGTGCGTCGCTTGGGAGCGCGGCAGCCCTCCCGCTGAGGGTTCGGATCCCATATGGAGACTGGTCTGCTCACTGGTTGAGCACAGTGCGGGCGCAACACTGAGGGTTGCGATCCCATTGCCCATCGCGGTACGGACGCGACACTGAGGGTTGAGGGTTCGGATCCCATATAGAGACCGGTCTGCTCACTGGTTGAGCACGGTGCGGGCGCGACCCCGAGGGTTGCGATCCCGTTACCGGTCACGAAAAAAGACAAAAAGGAAAAAAAAAAACCTCCAGCCAGCTGTAAGTTTGAAAGGCTCCCACTCCCGGCCCCTCACCCCTCTGCCAGTGGCAGTAAACAGCGGCACCAATTTCAGATATGTCCTGGCCTCTTGCCAAGAGCTTTCTGTCATGCCCAGATGTGTCATCTGATAGTGGGTGACATTCTCTCTGCTTTCAGGTACAAGTTTATTTATGCCTTCAGGACATGAGGAACTCAGCTGGCTGAGATTAACACTATCACAGACCCCTAAACAAGAAGTGCTTAAATATTCAGTCCCCTCTCCCACCTCATCCCTCTCTTCACTCCCTCTCCATGCCCCTTCACACCTCTGTGCCTTTGCTCAGGTAGGGTTCCCTGGAAGCCTTTCCCCTCTTCTGCCTAATGGGATTCTACACACCCAAGAGGCTTAGGTCACCTCTGTGAAACACCACCCACCCCTAACTCCAGAACTAATATGTATCACTCAGTCTTCTGTGTTCTAGTCATGCTTTTCATACTGATGATGCACAGAACCATTTCTATGCCATCTGACAGTTTTATTAAGCTACAAGTTCATTGACTTCACAATAACTATGCAGTACTAGTCACCTAATGATGATCAATAAATGTTGAATGATTGGCTGAGATGGACAGGAAGAAAAGGTGAATTTGTTGTCCATTCTCTGCCTTTTAACTTCAATTGTAATACGGTTTCTGCTACAGGTGCCTAGCAGAGAGTTGACTCACAAAAAAGTTAGTTGAATGAATGAATGGAAGGTGACTTTATTTACATGTTGCCTCACTACCACCACTAACCTGTGAGTCCTTGAGAACAGGGACCAAGCCTTATTCATGTCTATATCCCCAGCAACCAGCACAGTGCCCAACAATTTGGCAGTGAGGCTTATTGGCAAGCAGCATAACCCAATGCCAGGTATTTAAACAGAAAACAGAAAAGGAATGCATTCAGGTATCTTGGGTACTCTGCATCTCTGGAAGGACTGGAGAACCAGGCTTCAAGGCTACACATCTCCAAACAAAGCCACCAAAAGCCCAGTAAAGACCCCACTGCTGCCCTGGGCATTGACTCTGCTGCTTGCATGGCTAACACCTGGTCCTGGTGCTGCCTCAGGAGACCTAATGGAGCTGCTGCTGCCAGAGCCACCACCCTCACCACGACAGAGTCCTATGATCCCTGCTTCCTTGTTCTCTAGCTGCTGGGTCAGAGTCTGGGTGGGATGCTTCTGATTCAAATCCCTAGCAGCAAGGGAGGCTGGGAAGGCCTCCTTTGGCTTCTCTATGTAGCACTTGCCTCCCAAGACTCAAAAGTTGGGTGCTTCCCAGACATGGGAAGGAGTTCAGCGGTGGATGCTCTATCAGCATTAAGAAACTCTAGTTTGAGGGAACAGGCTGTGCACACGCTTCACATCAGGGAGGAGCTCAGAGAACATGCATCCACCTGCTGGCCCTGAGCTCATGGGGCATGTCGTGGAGCAAACTCTAATGAAGGCCGGAAAGGAAAGGTAGGCAACATCCAGAGGGCCTTGAATGCCAGGAAAAGGAGTGAGTGCTTTATTCTGTAGGCGATGAGGCCACTGAAGGTTTCTGAGCAGCTGTGTGATGTGAGAGAAGCAGCGGTGGGTAATGGGAAGAACTGGGTATTGAACTCAGACACACCTATGTGCCAAGGACAGGCCTTTCCAAAGAGAGGACCCCACACCCACTTCCTCCTCTAAGCCCTGCCCATCTGATAAGCCACTCCCCTGGGGAGTGAGCCTGGAGGCTTCCACTCCTCCACAGAAACCAAAACATAGAAGAGTAACCCTCTCCTCAAAAGGGCCCATGATTCTTACCTTGTAGGATTATTTGAATATTAAATGATTACCCGAATATTAAATGAGATAAAGTGTCTCAAGCATCCAGCGCATAATCGGCCTTTAATCAAAGATAGCTAATAGTAACTAGCATTTACTGAGCACTCGATGGTGTGCCAGGCATCATGCTGAACAGTTTGCACACATTCTCTCACTAACTCTCCACACAACCCTACGAGGTTATATATTATTCAATTTTATTTTTATTTTTTAAAAGATGACCGGTAAGGGTATCTTAACCCTTGACTTGGTGTTGTCAGCACCATG